>NW_019265601.1:579641-786763 GCF_002742605.1 Olea europaea var. sylvestris
CTTCATCCCCCCCCCCCCCCCCAAAATAATAAAATATGGATATTTAACATTCTAACAATTTCTCTATACACTGTACGGCATGAGAAATTTTTCACTCACAGTTTTTCTTGATTGATTCTTGTTCTATACTGTTCTTCATCTAATACTTCACCATATACTCAAAAAACTCATAAAGCCTACTTGCAAAGACTGGTTTGTTAACTTTACTATCCCAAGAGTTGTTGCAAAACATGAACAAAAATTTGATTGACGGTGGATTTTTTTTCTTCTTTTATTCTTTATTTTTTTTTATTTTTACTTTGACATGGATAATGCCCATCAATATACGTAATTATAATCCATTGAACTGGAGCCATATATATCCTTTATATGTTCTCCGTCTTTTGTCACTTGTAGGCGACATGTTATTTGCTTAGTCCATGTCACGAATTAAAAGCACTACATAGACATATAAAAATATATGTGGAGATGCAGTGGGTGATGGAGGAATATACCGTCCATTAATGACAAGGGTTTTGTTGTAGGGTCTGGTCTATCTTAGAGTAGATTCCTTAAAAGGATAACTTAGAAGATCCAGAAATGATAAAGTTCACAGTATGTACCTGATAGATTGGAGTAATAGAAGTTTGTTATTTGTGGATTCCAAAATTCTAATCTTGTTGACATTTTTCATCAACTTACGGCTAGTTAAATGTACTAATTGTTATCGAACTTTACACTTACTATTGTTTAACTTTTGGTGCTTGTATTCAGAAGTTCGATCGTCTTTCAATTTTTATTTCAACCAAGAATTTGGTGAAATGATTTTATATAGCTGCTTGTTGAGTTATAAAACAGTTGTTTAGTTTGACAATAGAATTTATTTCGTTCAAACTAATTACAGAATTTACTGTCTTGTCAATTAATAAAATTCTACCAATTTCCACTATAAAAAAATGAACTTTTTACTGGCATTAAAAATAGTGACTTTAAATTTTGAAATTGATATATATTCGTGGTCCAATTCATTTCTACCTAAAAAGGGTTATATATTAAAGTTTGATGAAGTTGAAAAGAAAACAAAATCATTAGTACAAACACATGACCTACAGTTTGATGAAGTTGAAAAGAAAACAAAAATGGAAATCAGTTGCTGTCTAAAAGGTCATTTTCTCGTGAATGACGTTTATAAAACAAAATTATGTCAATCCTCTGTTTGGAAAACATTTATTAGAAAATAAAAAATTAGTTCCAGTACTCAATCAAAGTCAAATTATAACTCCACCTACACATTCCGACCTCGAACTCATTATTATCTACATTTCATGATCCCTATCATTTTTTCTCTTTGAAAAGTTACTAATAATCTTTTTGTGACCGTGATTACAATAGATGGGATTTCGCTATTTATGCTTGCCTACTACATTTATTTTGTTCACAAAAAGTTAGTCCGATTAACTATTTTGCGCTTGTCTCCTATCCACAAGAATTTCTTTGCATGCAATCAAAATGAGACTTGCTATATATATAGCCATCCCTTTCTCTTACAGTGTCATAATAGTTGAAATATGCTCTACAATGAGAGGCTTTTCTTCAAACACAAAAATTGTTAGAAAATAATAATAAAAATTTAAAAGTAAGTCATATCTTTTTAATTTTAGAAAATAATTATAGACATTCAATTTATTATAGGTTAAAGTTCAATTTTGAGCAAATTATTTGGCCGAAAAAAGTCTCATCTGTCTCAATCTAGTGTAACAAAAGCTTCTAGAAAATCTTAAGGGCAATATGGTTCAGCTTCAGTGGGATCAATTAAGCTTGATAAGGTAGATTGGTTGACCGTTGACCCATGAAGTGGTTCCACAAATAATAGATAATTAGATGGATAAAACCAATTTAAAACAAAATTATTAAAATCTTGTAGGAAGTATGGACATCAAAACAACTTGACAACACTCAAGAAACTGCTAAAAAATTTCAATTATAATATAAGTAAACGGTAATTGTAGCATACTATATTTATGATCTTTATTTAAGGAAGACTTAATTGCGATATGTAGAACACTCTACACAGTAAGACAAATATTTATGGCCCATTTGGCATGATTTTTGAAAAGTCATCATGAGCTTATGACACCCAAAAATTATTTTTTCGACCCGTTTCATTAATTTTATAAAATTGTTTCTGATAGTTAGAAGAGCTTTTAGAGTAAGTGGTCTAACGTTGCTTCCTCTAAAAACACTTCTAAAATAGGAATTGCTTTAAAATAAAAAAAAAATTAAAAAATTTGAGGTAGCTCATTTAAAAGGTTTTTCTATTGAAAGCAAAAATCATGTCAAATGAAACTTTAGTAATCAAAAAATCTTTGTAGAACTCGCAATTTTAATCATTCTGCTCTGCATCCCCCAGATGTTTCGCCACCCAAGGTAATGAATTGTTTAAAATATAATTAACTATTAAATTTAAAAAAAAAGAAGAAGTAAAATTTCTGTAATTATTTCTTGACTTTCTTTTTTTGATACATAACCATAAACAGTTGAACATAAGAGAAATTGACGTGGACAAATTGTTTAACAAATTTGTCATATTAATATTTCCAAGACTACACTTTTTTGTTGCATGACAATAAATAATTGAACATATGAGACATTTGTGTGGACAAATTTGTCAAACATAGCTGTCAAACATATCTCCATTACCTCTCTCTTGACTTTTAATTTCTTCAAAAACAAAATCCCATGAACATACAATACGTTTGAGGCACAAAAGATTGATATTGAGACAGCAATTGATTTCTGTTTGTTGTTGTTTTCGTTTTTCATTTTGTAGCTTATGCATTAAAATATTCTAATCAAGAAACATATATAGGTAAATATAAAACAAGAGTAAATCATTAACTTTTCAACATGAAAAGTAATTAAAACAAAGCAAAAAAGCTCATGCTCTAATTCTCAAAATATTGATTTTTACTAATATACCAAAATTTAATAAGACTAATTGAAGCATGCTACTTGATAGTAGGAATTAAAGGGAGAATAAATAGAGCTCAAAACTTATTGTAGTTTCTTTTTTTATGTAAAGATTGTTATATTTAAAGTTGTGATATTTATTCTTTTCACTTGCAGAAGTTTCAATCCAATAATGCATCCGGAGTCCTTTTCCATTTTAAATAATGTTTATTTTTAAACCAAACTAATTGTATAATTGGACTTTAGTTAAGTTACTATATGTCTGTGTGACATCTTCTTTAGACTCATGGATCCATTTTTCGAAAATAAAAAGATTAAGTTGATCATCAAAAATATATTTATTCACAAAATATGAACTCTATTGAACCATTCATACATCACTAGATGATGGTGCAATGTACACATGGGAAGAAAAGGCTCCAATCAAGAAGCAGAAATATGTTAGATTTCAATAGTAATAGTTCATTCCCATTAGAAGTGTTTCTAACCAAAGTTTCCTAAAGAGAAGCCACTCTTTGTGTTTCATGAAACACTAGTCCCTATTGAGAAAGAGCTAGAGTTTGATTTAAAAAAAATTATTGTAAGAGAAGAGGTCATAAAAGATATAGCAAACAAGTCAATCTCAAATATATATTTTACGATCGTTTGCTTTAACAATTCTGAACGTAATATTCTTTTTTTTTTTTTTTCATTGAAACTTTTGTCCGGCAGATCAAATTAAATCATTGTTGTCACATGTGGATTCTAACAATTTGTCACTTGTATCCAAAGAATGTAATTCCTATCTCATTTCATCTAGGTACCAAACACTGCAGAAGCTTAATTAATGCTTCCTAATAGGAATAAGTTTAACACTCATTGAACTCCAATGCTATGGATAACTCGTATTAAAGAGGTTTCGATATATGTCTTGAATCAGTTGAGGTGCTTTTCTATATATGGTACAAAAGTTTCAGCTCCCAAGGTGATGAATTTTTATATATATAAATATGAGTAACGAATAATTTATTAAAAATAAACGAAAAATGTCTATGTTTAAATATTTATATTTCCAAGACTGACTTCTTTTCTTATCTTTTTTGATGCATGACTATAAATAATTGAACCTTTGAGAAATTGACCTTGACAAATTTGTCATATTTATATTTCCAATACTTCTCTCTCTTTTTTTAATAAATGACCATTGCCGACAAAATTGTCAAACAGAAAAAGAAATTTGTCATTTATATTTCCAAGACTTTCCTCTCACTAAATCCCGAATAGGTATGGCATTCAATTACTTAAAATTGTTTCCCTTATGGGATTTGGATTGTGTCATGAATAGGTATGGTATGTTTTATGAGATTTGCTGATCAAACGTTCACATGATATTAATCTTAAAGTAAGGGGGGAAAAAATGAAAAAAGAAAAGAACAGAAGGAAAAATAAAAAAATAAAAAATCCACCGTCAATCAACTTTTTGTTCATGTTTTGCAACAACTCATGGGATCCAGTTAACAAACAAGTCTTTGAAAGTAGGCTTTATGAGTTTTTTGAGTGTATGGTGAAGTATTAGATGAAGAAAAGTATAGAAGAAAATCAATCAAGAAAAATTGTGAGTGAAAAATTTCTAATGCCGTACAATGTATAAAGAAATTGTTTGAATGTTAAATATCCTTATTTTTTTATTTTTTTTTGGAAATTAAGATGTTTTGATACATAACAACTACTGCATAAAATTTTCATATCTTCAAATTAGTTCATTATTCGTAAAAGCTATATCTATGTTGACAAATAGGATTTTAGTAATTAAATAATTTTTGAACGATTCATAACACAATCAAAAAAAAAGTCGTTTGGGTTATATTAATCTTATAAGGTCACTATGTGCATGTTTGGAATGTACTATTGACATAATTACAACATATAACTAACAGTTTTAACATTCTTTCTTTTTAATGCATAGTTTTTATGCAATCCATGAATCGGAAACGTGGATTAACGTTCCATCCATAATATTATTGTATTTAGACAGAGTCTAACTACTTGATTCTAAATTGGTAATCTGCATGGCATGAATTGAAGCAAGACATTATGCATAGACTTGATTTAATTTATTGGTTTGACATCTCAAATGCATAATAAATATATTTCATACATCAAATGCACAATATCATGCTAAGGTGGTCCAATAAAAGTAAAATAGGTCATAAATTATTTTATGGGAAAATTTCATATGTAAGAGGTTATCATCACCTATTTCAAAAGTAAGGAAAAATGTTTCAAGTTTCAAAAATCAGATATTTATTAAATATATTTATGATTTGATTAATTAGTTATATATTTGATTAATTAAATATATTAAATTCACAGTTCTATAAAATTTGGTCACAAATTCACAAATTTAGTTAGTCATATATTATTTTTCGATCACAAATCAAAACTTTTATATGTGTCAAATTCTTTTATGCTCACAATTCAAATATTTTATAGGTCATAGTTTGATCATCGATCAGAGATCAAAAATTTATGCGTCACAATTTTGTCTATTGGTGTGAGGTCACAAATATCATATGTAACAATTTATTAAACAGTTACAAATTAACAATTTTTTAGGTCACATGTTTTTTCTTGATCACAATTCCTCTTTCTCATTGGTCACAGATTAAGTCATTTGTGACTGCCACCAACATTTGTGACCATCACTGCCGCCTCAAAGACCACCACCACTATCTCCCCGCAGCCCCGTCATATCAGACATAGCAACTAGCACCACCTTATATAACACCAACAAACTAGATAGAAAATCGCCAACACCCAACAGAAGCAACCACGGCACTATTGTCTCACCACCCCCACCACCACAAAAGCCATCATTGCACTACTGTCGTTGCCACCCACCATAACCACCATTTCCAACCAACACTCATCCACTATTAACAAAAAAACCATCAAAGTACCAACATTTTACCCCCACCCCCAGATCCACTATAGTCAAATCCACCACCATCACCACAGTCACTAGATCTACCATCAACGGTGAACAACATTTCCTCGTTGCTTGAAGTGGCCAACACCATGAACAGCGAACAATAAAGGAATAGATCAGAAGACAAAAGAGGAATAGATGTTCCACCAATGCCAAATCTACCATCAACGTTGCCATCAATGACGATCTTTCGGTGCTGGGTATGGTGTGGGGATGAGGTGACGACGCTGTGAGTGTCTATGGTGGAGGGAGGATAGAAGATGAAGAGAGGGATAAAATGGTGACAGTGGAGGGATATGGCTAGGAAGAGAGGGAGAAAATGGTGGAAATAAATTTAAGGTTTGGAATAAAAATTGTATATTTAATATTTAATATTTAAATATGATATATCTGGTTTTTGAAAAGTGGAACTTGTCATCTGATTCTAGAACTCACATCTCTAAACATAAGGTTTGTGTAATTTTCACTTATCATTTTTTTTTTTTTTTACCCAAACTATCATGGTCCAATTAAGGTACAATATGTAGGTAATCTCAAATATAGGACGAGAAAAACCCATGATAATTGTAATTGTTTAAGCTGATTTGTGATTTAACCTTGTTCTCACACATTAGGAAACTTAATCTAGTAAATTATTATTTGTCATTACAAATGCGCCTGCTATAAAATATTATGACTACATACATGAAGAGTAATAATGAAAAATATTTTCTTATATATGCATTAACAATTGAATGATGGGACAACGTGCTTACAAATGACGTAGTTTAACTAATTTATGTATTTGCATATGTTAGATGATGGAACGTAATGATGATATGATGAGGATTTACTTATATAACAAATATTTTAATAATAAACTGCATTTATAAGATCACAAATTTTTGTTCTGTACACATACAATGGTGGATAAAATGTAAAAGACATACAACATATTCATGATTTTCATCGTTACGTTTTTTGATATTTATTAGTCATTGTCGTATCAATCTACCAATGTAGAAAGAGTGAGACTAGCATTATCAATTTTGCAAGAAAAAGAGAAAGATAGCATCGAAAGTTTTTGAGAAAGGAAAAACATCGAGATGTATCCTATAGTTAACTTTCTTGTTCTTGGCTCCCCTCCAATTCCGAAGTCCTGAAATTCTAGTATATCCATGTGGTGACAAGAGTATCTTTGTACTTGCTAGTAGAGCAATATGGCTGATCAAGGTGGTGTGGTGAACGGGACTTGGGATGGTTACAGTGGTGGACGTAGACATTTTGAGTTAGTAGGACACAATTAAACTTGCAAAAAATACAGATTTACGTTTATACAAATACCACTATGTTCATCATACTTATTATCTCCAACATCATTTTCATCACTTTTATCTTGAATATAATCCTATCATTAACATTGTGATAGAAATTGGAGTACTTAAATGGATCCCTAATTCCATTTAATAAGAAAATACAAAAGAAATCATAAAAAAGAAATAATTTCCCGAAAAATGAGGCATATAACTTTTGATAAAAAGAATCTATCATGTTCTTTAAAAAAAATTAAAATTTCATTCAAAGTTTTCAGACTTTTCGGACTAGAGTAGTTCTGCTTCAAATCCAATTTCCCTAAATATAAAATAAAATAAAATAAAAAATCAATTTTAAGTTGGTGGGTCAAGTGACCAACAAGATCATTGATTCATATATTCATCCCAAACATATTTTTATTGTTTGAGCCTTTGATTCATACAACAGAACATCATGCATTGATCATTTATATCTTCTATAATTCTTTTGATTCTATCATAGATCAAAACACAAAAAGATCTAAATATCAAATATCAAAAGTCTTACCTTCACCTATAAAGCCTTCAGAGTTTAAAAGTTGGAAGAAGAGGCGCTTGAAGTTATGGCATTTTGAAACGAGTTCGTTCGTAGTGATCCACGCGGTGGTAATATTAGCTCAGAATTGTTGGGAAGTGCATGTCACACAAGCACAGGAATTCCTTGGTAATCTACAAATTAGGTGGTTAGAGTCAACTAAGGTTTAGCAGTTCCTGGATTAATTGTAAGTTAACTTTTATAGTAAATTTTGATAGCAAGTTTGCCCAAAATTTTTTGATTCTGGTGAAGAGTTATTTAGAAATTTTCCTCCGTGATCATAGCTGGTATTATTTACTTTTTATTGTTTTTTTTTTTATCTATATTAATGGATTGATGCTTAGGGTTAAAATTTGTTTTAAACTTATCTGGAAACAATAATTGAGTAACTTGTCGATTGTTATTATTGATTAATTTGACATATTTGGGTCTAACTAAATATTGCTAGCAAGTGGTATCAAACCGTTAGCAATTAGTAATTATTATTTTTTCAAAATAGTTATTATCTAGTATCTCAAATTATAAAAGCTTCAGGGGTATTAGTATCCACGTCCCATTGTCCTCTTCTCTATTTTCAAATCTGAAATTATCTTCAAATTTTGCTAATGCCCTTTTGAGGAAGGTTAAAAATTCAAATGGCCATTGAACATTGAACAATATATTCTATTGATCATTAAACTTCAAAAGTATTTATGATGGCCACTGAACTTGACAAATTGTTGTCTAATTTGCCATTAAGCTTTAAAGGTTTGCCAAACAATCACCAAACTCATCAAATTGCTATCTCATTTGTGATTAAACTTTAAAATATTTTCTAATGATGACTGAACTTATCAAATCTCTGTCACATTCATCACTTATTATCTCACGTTAGAAATTCTATGGACGCATTGACGTGCTGACATGAAACATTATTGTGTTATTTGACGACTAATCAGTAAAATATGCTCTAATAAAATAAAATAAAATAATTGATTATCACGAAAGAGCAATAAAAATATAAATCTAAATGAAAATGAAGATAAAACAAAAGAAAACAAGCAAATGCTAAAATCCAATCACATTATTTAATAGGACTTTAAATAGATGGAGCACATTTTGGATGATTTGTCATCAACTAACAATAATACTATTTCCGTTTTCAAAGTGTCAAACCTGCTTCACTTGCTGTTAGTTTAGAATTCAATAAGAGAGTGAAAGATAGATATAACATGAGATTGGAAACTGCTCGAAATTCAATTGGGAATCTTTATCTGACACTAAGCTTTCCTCTCAAGACATATATAGTGAAACTTACAAATTTCCTTGAATACAAGCTCAAATCATCTCCATGGACAATTTTAATTTCTAACCAGTCCTGACGGTTAAAGGGAAAGCAAATATTGGTTTATTGAAGTTTGAATAGGGTCTATAAATTTTAAGATCTAAAATATGAACTAAATAAATATCCTGTCCCCAAATTCGAAAAATAAAATAAAAAATATTTAGCCTTGCAATTTTATAATACGCAAAATCCCATAAAATTCTTTTACAAATGTCTTTTACACATATATGTGTGTAGATTCGTTTAATACCCAATTAAAGAACAAGCTATTCAATTACTTTTCAAGTTTACATTTCAATTGCCCCAACTTTTTCAAAAATAAAAAAATAAAACAAAAATACTATCTTTAAAATCTAATAAGCTCTTGTTTGAACCCCATTCTTCCAAATATTAATTTTTTTCAAAATTCATTTTTAACCACACATTTTTCAATAAAATAATATTACATGAAAATTCAAAAAAATTCCTTAATTTTTAACCCCATATTCTCCATCAATCACTATTTTAAAGTGTATTCTTTCACTTAAAATGAGGCTAAAAAAGGGCCAAATTATATTTCCGTACTATAATTTGCTCATTTTGCATGGCTTAAGCAAAAATTTGAATTCCATTTCAACGTAAGATACATAAATTAGCTAAAAATTCAATGACGGTAAGGGTAATATCTTTTTATATAATATCTATTGTATTTTTTTATACAAGTTTCACACCCAAATTTGTTTTCCGTTGAATTTCTTGATATGTTTATGGGTTAATAAAAGCATTCATAGCATACCCTTTTTTGTTAGAAGTACCTCATTTGATTGGTTGATCCCTAACCATAGCTTGGAAACCTCATTACTAAAAGTTATTGATCATAACAATATTTTTATTTAATCTTTTGTCTCCATCAAGCATTAAAGTACAAGAAATGTTAAAGTTGTTATAATACCTTCTTCTGCAATCTATTTACTTGACCTAACTCCTATTTCTTTCTATATAGGGTCAAGAATGGCATGAAACCCTAAGAGTGACTTGTTCCTAGGAAGCTTTAATTTGAAACAAATTTAATGGAAATGGACTTGTACTGAATGAAATTATTATTGGAATTGTCATATCTATTAACCTCTTAATTGATCCATTTTCTTCCCATGTGCATAGTTCACCATTTAATTATTTATGAAAAGAATATGGCTTTATAGGGTTCTTATTAATTAGAATCTTATTTTTATTCGTATTTTCTTAATTATAATAACATTTAAAATGGTTTCAGATTATTCGGCTCACAAAATGGATTCAGTTAGTGTTCTTTTTATTATAATTTGATTCAAGTAGAAGATATATCCGAATCATTTAATTTATTGCATTTTAAATAGCTTAATTAAAATACAATGACAATGAACATAATATTAGATAATCCCAATAAAACAAAATGTAGATATATAATGATAAACCGCTCCCAAATAAAAAAATAATTTACTAAAACAAAGATAGATTTAATTATGTATAGCTATAGCTGCAAATAAAGAAAGAAAGGAGATTGAGATGGAATACTGAAACGTTGAAAGCACGATTGGTGACTACCAGTCTATTTAATCTTTTTTAATGCACTGTTAAAGTTATTTTGTCTTTCTTTAACCCTTTGTCTAGCATGAATATGCCCACCAATATTTGACTTTGAGAAATGACAAGTATCATATGAAAAAAGATAAAAGGTTAAGGGTAAAAAATTGTCAAATAAGCGAAAAAAAAAATCTAGAATAATTTGAAATGAATCGGTGAATTCCTGATTTGAACAATTTTTTTTCCCAAACCTAATTTAGTATTTGGTGTTGAATTTAATTTGTGGGGGAGGGGGGTGTCTCTATATATATATATATATATTACACAAGCATAAATGATGGTCAATTTACTTTTGTATTTAAGTCAACAGGGTACTTTTAAGTTTGGCCATGTCAAACAATCAATTTTCCACTTTAACCAAAAAAAAATTGACATTCACCACAAAGGCCTATTCTTGTATAAAAGACAAAAATACCCTTAAATGAGTTATATAATTACAAAAATAGAAATCTGTTAAAAAGACAAAAATATCATTATGTTACAAATTAAAATCTAAACACCTCTCAATTGAGATTTGAAAACGAAGTCACTCTTTTCATCAATTTACTCTAACACGATAAAAACTCTTTCATTTTTCATTCGCTTCAACCTCAAAATTTCCTAAACTTATCAGTTATCAACCTCAACAAAAATATTTCGTTAAATTTCAGCACTTTAATTCGGTAAGTATCTTTTCCTAGTATTTAATTTTGTTTTAATTGAAGTCATATTTTTTTTAAATGGTAGAGAAAATAATATTAGAACCGAAGTTCAGGCTGGCACCGATCTGACGCCAGAACTCCAAACAGTCCATAACGGACGAAGATGAAAATAGTAGATGAAGACGTCATTATGGTCCGTAACAGACCATCAGATGGTCCGTTATGGACCATGCTATCTTCGTCTGTAACGACCAATGATATGGTCCGGACCCAGACCATTTGGCGGGGTTAGGAGCTGGCAATGGATCCGAGTTTTTTATTTTTTTATTTTCTGAATTTATTTTAATTTTTATGTTAAAAAATGTAATTAAGTATGAAATAAATAATATATATATTAAGATAATTAACAAAATATTTAAAGATAAATTAAATGGAATTTTAATTTTTTTCTTTTTTACTTAAATATATGTTTAGTAATTAAATATACATTTCAAATAAATAGTCGAAATAGAGTAATTAAATATGAAATAAATAATATACATTTTAAGACAATTAAAATAATTAATTATGGAAACAATTAATATAATTAATTGATGATTACTATGATGTCGCTGATAATTTTTAATTCTTAATGAAGTTATGGCAAAAGCATTACTTTGGCGAATTTCAAAGGAAAGAAAATGGTCAATGGGAATGGAAATGGACAAGTGAAAAAGAAGGGGTTGCTGTTATTTAGATAACAAAAAATACATCTTTTACGAAAATGTACAATGAAATACAAAACATGCTTAAGGTCGATTCTTCTCAGTACGATATGGAATTGGGATTTTTATTTCAAAAGCATTCAACAATTTTGATTCCACCTTTGAAAGTTACTTTTGAAGTGCAAATAAAACATCTAATTCAATTGAACCAAGGTTGAAAGATGACTCCTATTTGCGTCACTTTGTTGAAGAGAAATGTCCCCAAGGGTGAACACAAAGTTTTCGATGGAGAGGATCGTACGAGAATGATTTTTGGGATACTATTGAGATTGCTCGTGAGGATGATGTGGTTATTCCCGGGACAGTTGCTACTCGTCATGATGTCACCGTTACACAAAGGATTAGCGAGGAAGTTCAAGACAACGAGGATGAAAGGTCATTTACAAATCAGGATTTGATTGCTTTATCCAGATAGAGACGTGAGGCTAGTGGGAAATCACATGCTAGGCCAAGAATACGGACTTCTAATTGTTCGCGTGTAGTTCTTGATGATGAAGATTTACATTTCGATCAATTGTTTGATACGAAAAAAGATTTGCAAGAAGCTGTGCACCAAATTGCAATGAAATATAATTTTGAGTTTAAGGTAAAAAAATTAAACAAGTCTACATATACAATTATTTGTGTGGACAACAATTGCAGTTGGTGTTTGAGAGCGACAAAGATGGACACAAATGAGTTCTTTGTAGTTCGCAAGTATACGTGGGAACATACTTGTGAAGTGGGTATTCGTCAAAATGATCACAGGTAAGCTCGATCATGGTTTATTGGTCGACAAATAATGCACAAGTTCCAGGACCTGCAGACGATTTACAGACATACAGATATCATCAATGACATCCGTCGGGAGTATGGGGTGGTTATGAGTTACCAGAAGGCCTGGAAGGGTAAAGAATGTGCATTGGAAGATTTAATGGTTTCGATAGAGGATAGTTATGCCAAATTGGCCAGGTATTGCCACAATATAGTGAGAACTAATTCTGACTCCACGTTTTTTATTGAAACCGATGGGCGGAATCGCTTCAAGTATCTTTTTATGGCTCTTGGACAATGCATTAGAGGTTTTCGAAATGCGATACGACCTCTAATTCTAGTTGATGGTACGGCCCTAAAAGCTAGATATGAAGGGAAGTTGATTATTGCTACATGTCAAGATACCAACATCCAAATTTACCCTCTTGCATTTGACATTGTCGATGGAGAGACTGATCTAGCAATGCGTTGATTCTTCACGAAGCTCAGAGAAGTAATTGGGGGCATCGAGAACCTTGCATTTGTGACTGACCGAGGACAGTCAATAATAAATGGTATAATCGAAATTTTTTTGGAAACACATCATGGTTATTGCATGTACCACATTCAGGGCAACCTGAAGACTAGATATCGAGGCAGTGGCATTGTTGCATTGTTTAGGAGAGCTGCAGAAGCTTAAAACTTTGAAGAGTTTACGAAATTCATGGGTGAAATAGAACATAAATCAGAAAGTTCATGGGAATATCTATTAGATATGGGGGTCAAACATTGGGAACGGTCACATTTTCTAGGATGTCGATACAATATGATGACGTCGAATAATACGGAGTCGCTCAATGCATTATTCAAGAAGGATCGAGAGTTAACAATTCTCGCAATGATTGAACATATTCATAGCAAGTTGCAACAGTGATTTTATGACCGACGTGAGGAATCCTAGAATTGCACAAGTGTGCTAGCTCCGGCGCAAAAAGATCGACTATTCAAAACTCTGGAAGTGGCAAAAGCTCTATTTGTGGAACCACTAGATCAATTTCGCTTGTCCGTGAGATGCGGGCATTTGTTGGATACATTGTAGGCTTGAATGACAATATTTGCACGTGTAGACAATTTTAGTTGGAGAGTTTTCCTTGTGCGCATGCTGTCGCAGTGACTATGTATAGAGGATTTCCACCACACAGCTTATGCAGTTATTATTACATGGCTGATTTTTGGAGAGCAGCGTATGTCGAAACTATATTTCCTCTACCAAATAAAGTCGAGTGGGAAGTTCCTGATTATATTGTAGCACTTAATAATTTGTTGCCACCTGAATTTCCACCGCGTACTTCTGGTCATAGAGAGACGTCTAGAATCCTATCTACAAGAGAGTTTCCACAACCGCGTAAGTGCAGCAGGTGCGGTGCTACAGGACATACATGTCGATTTTGTACAAGTCAGATCTCACTAAACAATGACTCAACGGATGTGTAGTATCTATATAAATCATATGTATTCTCTATTTGTAATATGTTTTTGATTTTCTCAATTTAAATCGAATGTAATCTTTATCACATTGTTTAATTACTCTTTTTAACAGCATATTTGAATAAAAAAATATGATTCATTTAAATATTGTGATTTAATAATTGATATATTGCAGCAGTTAAATATTTAATTGGTTAGGTATAATTGGTTAAGTATTTCTTTAATTAATTATATTAATTGGTTAAGTAAAAAATTAATTATTTCATATTTAATTACTTATTTCGATTATTTATTTGAATAAAAATAATAGCACTTACTTCGAGTTTTCATTTAAGTATTTCTTTTATTAATTATCTTCATTTGACACGTATATTTGATTATTTATATTCCTTTAAAAATTATATTTCGTTAATTATCTTAATGTGTATATTGTTTATTTAATATTTGATTGCTTTATTTTGATTACTTATGTAAATTAAAATAATAATATTTTTCTTTTTTTCCTCAAGTGAGACAACGATATATATTAACTAACAATATGGAGAGATTATAGACATAACAACAATTTAAATTAAATTAATAATATTTTGTTAATTATTACAACACGAATCATACTGAAGTAAACAACATTTATATTTTAATAAAATAATATACAATGCACTATAGATCACAGTTATATTCATACAAGTCGCAAGCTAATTTATGACTCCACATATCAATCCAAGACTGATTTATTGTATCGACATTGCGATCAATGCTCAAGAACCCTTTGTACTTTATTACAAATAAGTCACAGTTGCCCCAGCAACCGAAGAAGAATATATTAGGTCGATAACATATAACTGAAAATTAAATCTTAAAAATTAAAAATTTTTAAATCCTTACGATCTTTCTTGTCTTGCTGTCGTCATGTTTCGCACAATGGCTAATCTGTCATTTACTCGAATCATCGCATGACTAGCCATCACGGGCACGATCACAGCCATTGGCTCCAGTATTTGCTCTAATTGACTTTGCGTCAAACAGCTATGATCAGAGTCGTACACATACATAGTGGAATTAGCAAATACGATCTCCACTGAAAAACAGTGTGAGTTCACGATCACTGGAATGTACATATGTGTACAATTCGTCCACGGCTTTCCGCACCTCAGCTGTAGTCCAATCGCCCACTCCAAGATGTACTCAGACAGAACATATTCATTCCCCTTGCTTAGGAGCTCGTGATGCCCAATATCTACGACACGAACAAACTCAGAGCGCAGGATAACTTGGCTAGGACTGTCATAAGATCTCGGGTATCTCCCACAGCCAAGTCGATATGTTGAAACAAAAAAAACACCAACAAAAAAGATAGAGTTGTTTAAGTAAATGAACCAACAACTTCTATAAACATAATAAATGGAAACTCAAAAAACTTACATCATCGGCGAGCTAAGCTAAGGTATTCAGTACATCTTCGAACCATTTTTTAGCGTTGGACTCGGTCATACAGCCGATGGTATAGGTATCTCTAAAAAATGAAAAAAATTTCCGAGAAATACAAAAAATGAGTAGCAAAATCATAAAATACTTACTCAGACTTAAGGGATTTTAACCAATTATCGAAAGCTTTCTACCTAACTGGGTCGAAGTTGCGAAAAAGTTTGGGAAACATCCCATCCACAAACCCCCTTCTCTTCGCCTTGACCGTGTATGGGGAAACGATGTACTGTGATGGCAATCTCGATCACTTACAGACCATCAGCTCTGGCGTACCATTAGCAAGCTTCTTACCCTTCGGCACCTCCGTCGTCCCCTCCAACACGAATACTACATCGTCATCCGTCATCTCTGGCGTCCTCTTGTCCTCCACAACCCCCTCATCTCCCTCTACTACCACCTCTAGTGTCCCTTCCGCTACCTCCTCGGTCACCCCTGTCCTTCCATCTATCCCCTCTATCTCGACCTCCTTCGGCACCTCTACCCTGGCCATTCCGGCCTCCTCCTACACCTCTGGCCCGACCTCCACCCCCTTCCTCCCGGCCTCCGGCACCGAATCAAAAAACTCATCAATTCCTGCAGTCGTTGCCCAGTCTCGAGTAACACCAGTCTCCCTGACACTCCCTCTGTCATTTCTACTGTCAGAACCTCGAAAGCCTACTACATCGCCTCGAAGTGCTGCAACCTCAGTATGAAGGTCTCCTATATCTCATCGCAGCACTCCAATCTCATCTCGTAGTGCTACTTCCTCTCTCGTAAAATCTCATCGCAGCAGTCCTATCTCCTCTCATAGTGCTACTACCTCTGTCGTAAAATCACGTTGCATTGTTCCCAGTTCCTCTCTAATATTACCAGTCATGCGTGCAAAGAAATCATCTGAATGACGGGTCTGACTGGGTGTAGGCGATCCACGTGGGAAGTGGGTGGGTGCGAGAGACGGAGATCTCCTCGGAGAATGTGATAATGGCGGTAGATGTGATCTCATCGGTGGAGGCGACGAAGATCTCATCGGTGGAGGCGAAGGAGATTTCCTAAGTAGAAGTGCTTGTCGTTCTACTGCATGACGCTCCTACACAGAGAAGACAATTAATATTAATAATCCACACATTAATATTATAAGTCAGAATAAATAATGATCTTAAATAAACGTAACCTATTTCTATCCGGAACGGACTCAAACACTGAATCGTTTTCAGTATGTGGAATATGTAATTCACATACATATATTTGATCCTCCTCTTTCATCGTAACAACCAACTCAGCATGAACTTCAAGTTGACATATCATATTTCAATGTGTCAACGAGCATGTATCGAGCCGAGTAAATGTACGTACAATATAAATTGCAAATATATAACACTCACCTGAGGATTGTCGAGGATAGCTGTCAAATCTTTAGTCGATGGCTTCTCATGTGCTTGCTAATGAAGCATTCGTAGGCAGCTGGTCTCCCTTCTGATCGCCCATTTGCTACCTAAAGTAGGGATAACCTCATATGCCCACAACTGCAATAATTACAAAGAAAAAAAAACTTTACTTATACATTTAATAAAAAAGTTTAACACGCATTACGTTAAGCTGAATATTTACCTGCAAAGCCATGCAAAAGCCATATACATCATATTTGCGCTCACCCGTCTCCAATTTTGGCATAGTATGTACCCTCCTGAATACGTGGAGAGTATCGGTGTAATATCTCCGACCCCATGGAAAGCTGTTGAAAGCATCGATATCATCAACAACATCCAATGAAAAAAGGTTAATCGACGTCCTATGATGTCGACACCTCAATATACTCTCCAGTATATACACCAATCCTAACTTCAGTTTGTCTAACATGTGATCGCATCTCCTAAATGCGTCCTCTAACTGTGGTGGCGTAACCGGCCCTTTACCTCCAAAATATAAATCCAATAACCTTTTATTTGGTATAATACGAGCTCTCGCTTCTTCTTCTCCTATGCATCTCAAGCCTGTAATGAGGGCAAATTCAAGGATCGAGAATCTCGATACCTTTCCGTCCCCCATAACAAAATAAAGTTGATCGCCATCGACTGGTTTAAGCAACCGAGTAATAAGAAATCAATAATCTGTCTGGAGAACTGCACGTCCTTTAACGGATAAAAGGACCATAAAAACGATCGATGGAGTATGTCAATGTGCTCCTCATCTAGTCCCTCAATCACTGCCGCATAGTTGGAAAAGTTACAATACATCGTAACTTTTCCCAAATGAGCTCTTAGATCGTTGTTGATATTCCATCTTACAAAAATAATATATGTTAAAATCATATATAACAGATTATAAATAAAATATCGTATCTTCCAATTTAACCAATCTGATTTCATATTAATAAAGTAATAAATAGATTCATCCAATCACATATTAAAATAGTTAAACAAAAAAATTCCCACATATTTGATTATTTCATATTTCTTTAAAAATTATATTTCGTTAATTATTTGAATATATATATTATTTATTTCATATTTAATAATTCTATTTCAATTATTTATTTGAATAAAAATAATAATATTTAATTCAATTTTTCATTTAACTATTTCATTAATCAATAATCTTAATTGGTTAAGTAAAAAAATTATTATTCAATTTAATTTATTCTTTAAATATTTCGTTAATTATGTATATTATTTATTTCATATTTAATTACTCTATTTCGATTATTTATTTGAATAAAAATAATAATATTTAATTCAATTTTTCATTTAACTATTTCTTTAATTAATTATCTTAATTGGTTAAGTAAAAAAATTATTATTCAATTTAATTTATTCTTTAAATATTTCGTTAATTATGTATATTATTCATTTCATATTTAATTATTCTATTTCGATTATTTATTTGAATAAAAATAATAATATTTAATTCAATTTTTCATTTTACTATTTCTTTAATTAATTATCCTAATCGGTTAAGTAAAAAAATTATTATTCAATTTAATTTATTCTTTAAATATTTAATTAATTATATATATTATTTATTTCATATTTAATTGCTATATTTCGTTTATTTATTTGAATAAAAATAATAATATTTAATTCAATTTTTTATTTAAGTATTTCTTTAATTAATTATATTAATTGTTTCCATAATTAATTATTTTAATTGTCTTAAAATGTATATTATTTATTTCATATTTAATTACTCTATTTCGGTCATTTATTTGAATACAAATAATAATATGTAATTTGATGTTTCAATTAAGTATTTCTTTAATTAATTAAATTAACTGGTTAAGTAAAAAAATATTCTTCAATTTAATTTATTCTTTAAATATTTCATTATCTTAGTATGTATATTATTTATTTCATATTTAATTACTCTATTTCGATTATTTATTTGAATAAAAATAATAATATTTACTTGAATATTCATTTAAGTCTTTTTTCAATTAATTATATTAATTGTTTCTATAATTAATTATTTTTATTGTCTTAAAATGTATATCATTTATTTCATATTTAATTACACTATTTCGATTATTTATTTGAAACATATATTTAAGTAAAAAAGAAAAAAAATTAAAATTCTATTTAATTTATCTTTAAATATTTCGTTAATTATCTTAATATATATATTATTTATTTCATATTTAATTACATTTTTTAACATAAAAATTAAAATAAATTCAGAAAATAAAAAAATAAAAAATTTGGACCCGTCCAAATGGACCATCACGGTCCGTTACGAGTTGGAGCTCGCCGGAAAACTCCATTTTCGGCGAGCTCCGTCTCATTTTTTCATTTTTTTCAACATTTCAACCTCCAATTTGATCTTTTCTTCCATTTTAACCATAAAAAAATGAATTTAACTCATATTCAAATCCCTAAACATTCAAACTTTCATATATTCAAAGTAATTATTTATAGAGAACATGGTTAACCTTCCAGAAAATGGTGATCTCCGGCTGATCGAGTTGCGTTCAGTCTTGGTCGAAGTGGGTCAGGTCTAGGTCGTCCGTAGGCAGCGTGGATCCGGACTACTTTTTTATTTATTTTTTCTTTTTTCTCTCTATTTTCCTCTTCTCTTCTTTCCAAATGAGGGTACTTTTGACCCTTTAGATTTTGTTTACCTTTTCTTTTTTTTTTTCTTTCTTTTTTTTTTTTAACAAAAAGTTTGGTCAAAGCCCTAATGAAAAAAAGTGGCCAGGTGGGGGCAGCCATTGGCCACCATTTCCTCTTAAGTCAATTGGATTTCTTGAAATGTTTATGGGTTAGTAGAATCCTTCATAACATAGAGTACCTTTTTTTTTTATTGAAAGTAGAATATTGGAATCTGTAATTTATTAAATGCTATCATTATAAATTAAAAATATAGACGAGTCTGACTCTCTATTTTATAAAGTTAAAATAAAATGTTTTTGAGCTTACTTCTAAATATTAACTCTTTAAAGTATGAAGCATCTTGTATTTACAAATTTTCTTGTAGATGCTCTTACTTAGTAAATGATGACAACTAATAATTTTCATTAGTCCATTTAATAATAAAATTTAAATGAAGTTTTTGCTATTTTTTTTCCAACACATTATTAATTGACCAAAAATTATTTTTTTTCTTTTCTCAAGTTGTAGTTTAAAGAAAGGAAGATAATAAATTTTCTAACCCAATTAAAAAAAAAACATTTGATATTGCTTCATATGCTAAAAACCGTTGAATAATACATCATATGTTTTTAGTAATAGATTTTAAAGAATAATAAAAAAATTAAATAAATATGTGAAGTGTTCTATAAATCAATGTAGAGGCGTGATTTGTAATTTTCAACTAAAAGGTATTTTGTTCTGTTTAATTTGTTATAAAAAAAAAATTTGTAGATTTTTTTTATTTTTTCTTGTAAAATATATTTTTATATTCATTATCATTAATATAAAAAGATAGAGAAAATTTTAGCGGAGTTTTGGCCAAACATAAGGTTTCTCTTTGTTTAGTACCATATAAAATAAAATGTGCAATCATTTTACTCCTTACATGGGACTTGGGAGATAGTTGGATGGAAAATATTTTACCACACGTACACTTCTCACATGCAAACTTCACCTACTCTTGTCCTTTTGTCGTACCCCATGACGATAGTTTCTGTATAAAATTTAAACCGTGTAAATTTTTTATTTATATTTATAGATCTCTTGTTAAAAAAAAAAAAATGAATGCTGCTCCTCTAAACACCCAATTTTTTTATTAAAGCTAGAAGTTAAAAATCTACATGCTATATGAGTTGATGTCTAAATAAATTTTAAGCAATTTTTTCATTAACTTGAAATCAAAATAAATTTCTTATTTAATCAAACGAAACATATAAGTTCACTTTAAGAATGTTAATGTGCTCCATTCTAAATTTATTAATAGTCAACAAATCAATTTCAAAAGCAAGTTTGAAACATTCATGATAGAGAAAGCAAAATGTACTGCCTGGAGGCATTGAGTACTAATTTACATAAAAAAAAAATACAAATTGGGCACCAAAATGAAGGTCTCGTTATCCAATTTTCATAGGACGTCCACGAAATTGGTAAAAGAGCCTAACTTTTATCTTCTTCATATTTTGGTCATGAACTTTTTTCTAACAAGTCCCGACAATATGTTTAGAACTTTTCAATTTCATTAAAATCAGTCCCTAATAATTTCTTTGAGCCCAATCTCTTCTTATTTTTAATCAAAAAAATCACAAATAACTCGACTTTCAAGGCAAAAATGGTTAATTTCAAAACATGTTGCCTACTCGAGTATTCGATTTTAAAATTAAATAAAAATGGAAACAAAAGTTTCGGGGTAATAACAATACCCAAGATCGAAATTTTAGGAATATCCTATGAAATTAGTTTTGCCTGGGAAAGAGATGGAGCATTTATGGCTGGATAGTTTTTAGTCACATGTGGTGCACCTATTAATGTCCAAGTCGAATGTGCCATGTTATCTGTGGTCAAATATTCATATATTCCAGAGAAGGGACTAACAAATTTGTCATACTTATATTTCCAGA
Source organism: Olea europaea var. sylvestris (assembly GCF_002742605.1). Classification (NCBI taxonomy): domain Eukaryota; kingdom Viridiplantae; phylum Streptophyta; class Magnoliopsida; order Lamiales; family Oleaceae; genus Olea; species Olea europaea. The sequence continues at coordinate 601,459 of NW_019265601.1, forward strand.
ATTTCCCTTTTTTTTTCTTTTTTTTTTTTTGACAATAAATAATTGAACATATAAGACATTTATGCTTTACAAATTTGTCATATTTATATTTCCAACACTTCCCTCTTGCCTTGCCATTTCACTATACACAAAATCCCATAAAACATACAATACCTTTATGACACTAAACATGCATATTGATTCTTTTTCCCTATTTTGCAGCTTATGCATTAGCATATTCTAACCGTGAAACCTATATTAGTAAAAATAGAACTACAGGAAACCATTAAAATTTCAACTTTGAGAGTAATTTAAATTAAGCTAAAATATTCATGCTCTAATTCTCGAAATATTGATTTTCATTAATATTTCGACCTTTCATTAACAAAATTACAGCAGGCCATGTGATGGCCTGAATTAAAGGGAGCATAAACAGTTATCAAAATTTATTGCCTTTTTCTTTTTTCGTATAAAAATTGTCATAATTATTTCCGCTTGTAGAATTTCAATCAAACAATGCATTAGGAGTCCATTTTAAACATTGCATATATTTTCAAACCAACTAGTTAGACACGTGGATTTATTCTCAAAAATAAAAAGATTTTGCTAAACATCAAAAATATTTTTATTCACAAAATATGTATGGGCTGTTAGACATCATCCTATACATATACCATCGAAGAGCTCACTACGAGCATTATAACGTATTAAGAATCGCATCAAATGGATAGCGATCATGCAACCATCTAGAATATGGCTTCTCAAACACTTATTATTTGAAACAATGAAAAAATTTCCGGTAACTTGTTTTTTAATTAGGTCCCATTTTCACATGCATTTTGAGATGTTAACTTATGTCAAATAATATGTAAACTAGGTACGAAAATAAAATTCACTTTATGCACTTTTCATAGGATGTCCACAAAGTTGGTCGGTCAATTGGTGTAAAAGTGCCAAACTTTTACCTTTTCCAACATTTGGCGATGAAATATACTTTTTCCCACCAAGTTCGAGTCCCAATAATATTTAGAACTTTTCATTCAATTCTGTCCCTTATAATTTTTTGGAGCATATCTCTCCTTATTTTTCATTTAGAACAAATACCTCAACCTTCAGGACAAAAGATGGTTTAATTTTAAAACATATTTTCGACTCAAATATCCAACTTGATTGATGCCTTTTCTTCCGATGTGCACATTTCACCATCAACTATTGATGTATGAAGAGATTAAGGTTTGATAGAGTTCGTTTCTTGTGAATAAATACATTTTTTGATGTTTAACTTAATATTTTTATTTTTGAGAATGGATCAATGATTCTAAAAAAGATATCCATAAATAGATAGAAACTCAAGAAATTAAGTAGACGGAAGGTGTCATGAATGCCCACAATGGACAAGACAAAGGATAGTTCAGCTGTTTATATGCAAGATCCTTGGTTAAGTGAACAGAGCTTGCCATCAACGAAAAGTTTATTAGGTAATTTAGTTCGGTGACTCAAGAACTTGTTCTTTTGACAATTATTCACGTACAATTATATGCACCGCTTGTGGATACTATAGTGGAATTCTAAAGTTTTATGTTATGTTGTAAATACAAAAGTAGGTGTATTTCACATTTTTCTACTGAGAGATTTGTACTTATTAGCTGATAGACAAATGGTACTTATAAGCTGATAGACAAATGGTTATATAGTCTCTTTATACTTTTAAACCAGAATATATGTCTTTATGCAGTATACAAATGTGAATTTATATCTTCCAGATATTATTATTAGGTTTTGTAATTTTACATTTTATAATATGTTAATTTCAAGAGTGACAAACAAGTGTCACTTGTTTCTTTTTCAAAAAAAAAAAAAAAAATTATAAAAATATTAAAAAAAATTTGCTTCTGCTATTTTTGTAAAGCCTTTATTTTTCACAATTAAATATCAACTATTTTATTATTTAAGCAGTGATATCACAAACATAACATTTGGCTTGATAAGTCCCTGATTTTGCCTTGTAATCACCAGGTGCGCTACATTGTTTTTCTCCTTGAAATCCTGTTTTCACACAAGGTGAAAATAGAAACAGCAATTACAGCAAATCAAAACGACAAATTTTATTTTAAATTTGATTGAGTTTGCCACTGCTTGTAACATGAAATTATAAACTTCGTTAAGATACACACCTATGCAATACAAGTTTGATCATGTTGTTTGCAACAAGACCGTAATTTACAAGGAGAGGGAAGGACTGTGTTTTCATGGCTGCATCGTGGAGTAGGTCTGACTCGCCACCAGCGGCATCTGCTGGAATGATATTCCAATTACATGGCAGCAGTAATACTAGTATGAGGAAGGAAAGAACAAGAGTTGGTTTTTCCATCTCATAGGTTTGGATAGATTATAGATTCAAAAAATTTCTTTAGTAATCTGAACAACTTTTATGTGCTTTAGTAAAAACTTTCCTAATGGGAGGATGGAGGTCGAATATTTTGTCTTGTGAAATTAAACACCTTCATTGTATTTTAATGAGACATATTGCTATGTAATTTCCCCTAATTGTGAGAGTAGAAACATAAGATTCTAATAGATCTCGGCTTTGATGACCTTAAGATCCATCAGAGGTCATTAATAGCATCCTTTTTCTCTTCCATTTTTATGATCCTTGACCTAGGTTTCCATTATGACACCACCTTAGTTACACAATAGCTATATGAATATTGTGCAAGCTACCAAGGTACATTAATTTTTTAGGATGGTGTCTTGTGGTAGATCGTCGGTACTATAAAGAACATATTAACATCCTTGTTTAACTTCGTCCAGTTTTATATATATTCTAATATTAAATTTATAGGACCGTGTCTTTTGGTAGATTATTGTGGTTGTTAATTAGTTTAATTAATCTTTTGGTGACTATAATTATATTGAATGATTCAGACTCTAAATTTTTAGCTTTTGCGAAATTTCCAATTCTCGTTATTCTAAGTCATAAGCACCTACAATATTCGCATGGATGCCACCTTCAATGTTGATCAGACAACAATAGACTTAGTAGAGATGCATAATGACCAAACAAACAAAAGCCCAATAACTTATTGCTACATACTCCACAGTCTCATTTCTTTGAAAGACGTAGGATTTTAACCTTCCAACCACCATAAAATGCAACCAATTAATTGATTTGAATATATCATCTACTTGAATCAAATTATAAGAAAAGAGCATAATGCAAATCCACTTTTAAATCAAGTATTGTGAAAACGTTTCATAATAATAATAATAATAATAATAATAATAATAATAGAACAAACGAAATGCTGATTATTTAAGCTTTATAATCAATCAGTGGTGTTAATTAAAAATAATTATTCACTCGTGAAATTGAACGTCAAATTATTTTTGAACTAATTGTGGGATGGGTAGTTATTTTTCTTGTGGATAGGGTGTCTTATTTGCCCTTTGTGACTTTTCAATTGGATTTCTTGAAATGTATACGAGTTATTGAAAGCATTAATAATAAAGTGTACCTCTTCATACAAAACACATCAACAACAATAAGATAATAAAATTAGAATGACGAGAAATTTAAAAGCTAACATAATAATGAACAATAAGTGGAAGACGTAGGACGTACCTCAAACCATGCGATTAGATACAAGATCATTTTTATGGTCAGAGGTGAAAGAAGTCAGCCAGTTCGTCCTCAAGAATCTCGTCCTGCTTATCAGCCACAGAGGGATAGTTCCAGCTCAAGTATTAAGTGTTGTAGGTGTGGTGAACAGGAGCATAGGGCGACTGATTGCAGGAAGCCTGTTGGTCAAAAGAATAAAAATCTTCTGATTGAGGAGGATATGATAGAGGAGTTCGAGGAAGTTGGGGAACCCGTGTATGATGAGGGTGAAGATGAGGACGTGCTATATGGAGATGGTAAGGAGACCCTGGTCGTTCGAAAGAGCCTGCTGACTCCCAAGGGCGACTCAGGGGATGATTGGTTGAGGACCAATGTTTTCCACACAACCTGCATAGTTGCTGATAAAGTCTGTAAGCTGATAATTGATAGTGGCAGTTGTGAGAATGTAGTGCTTGAGAAGGCTATCGATAAATTACAACTGAAGATGGATCGTCATCCCAAACCATACAAGTTGTCTTGGCTGAATAAAGGCAATGAGGTAACGGTAGAAAAACGATGCTTAGTGTCTTTCTCGATTGGAAAAAAAATATTTTGACAATACTTGGTGTGATGTGGTATTAATGGATACGTGTCATGTTTTGTTGGGACGATCTTGGCAGTATGATCGCAGTGTTATCCATGATGGGTGGAAGAATACTTATTCTCTTAGCATCAAAGAGAAGAAAATTGTTTTGGTACCTCGCAGGGAAGGAAACATCCCTGTCCCGGTAGTTAAAAATGACAATCTACTTTCTATGTCCAGGTTCTTGGTTGAGGTTGGGCGTGAAAAAATAGCTTATTCTTTAATGCCTCGTGAAAATAGTACAACAAATGTGGATTCAGAATTTCCAGCAGAAGTATAGCAACTACGGATGGAGTTTTCTGACTTGATGCCGGAGGATCTTCCTCCAGGACTATCACCTATGAGGGACATTCAACATCAGATCGACCTCATTCCGAGGTCGAGTCTACCAAACTGACCAGCATATCGCCTCAGTCCCAAGGAAGCTGAAGAGTTGCAGCGACAGGTGGTAGAATTATTGGAAAGGGGCTATATTCGTAAGAGTATGAGTCCTTGTGTAGTTCCTGCTCTACTAGTGCCGAAAAAAGATGTGTCATGGCGTATGTTGTTGACTAACAGGATTACAGTGAAGTACAGGTTTTCAATTCCTCGTCTGGACGACATGTTGGATCAATTGTCCGGTTCTAAGGTCTTATAAAAAATTGACCTTAAAAGTGGATACCACCAGATCAGAATCAGGCCTGGAGATGAGTGGAAGATCGCGTTCAAGACACAGCATGGATTGTACGAGTGGATGGTCATGCCCTTTGGACTATCCAACGTACCCAACACTTTTATGAGGTTTATGCATCAGGTTTTACGGCCTTTGATGGGAAAGTTTGTGGTAGTTTATTTTGATGACATACTTATTTATAGTCTGAAATGGGAGTCAAATTTTAATCATCTTCGTGCTGTCTTTGATGTAATGAGGACGGAGCGCTTATTCATTATCAAAATAAGTGTTCTTTCTTCACAACTTCTATAACTTTTTTAGGTTTCGTTGTGTCTACTGATGGTGTTCATGTAGATCAATCCAAAATTGAGGCAGTTTTGAATTGGCCGAAACCAAAAACTTTGCACGATGTCAGGAGTTTCCATGGATTGGCATCCTTCTATCGTCGATTCATCAGAAACTTCAGTACCTTGATTACTCCTATCACAGAGTGCCTTAAAGGGCGTGATTTTCAGTGGACTGAGGAGGCAGAGGCTAGCTTTCAGTTCGTTAAGCAGAAGATGACGGAGGCCCCAGTCTTTGCACTTTCAAACTTTGAAAAGGTGTTCGAGGTAAACTGTGATGCGTCTGGAGTTGGTATTGGTAGTGTTCTGAGTCAGGAGGGACATCCGGTAGGCCTTTTTAGTGAGAAGCTATCGGGATCGAAGAAAAATTATTCCACTTATGACCAAAAGTTCTATGCCATAGTTCATCCTCTGAAGCATTGGCGCCATTAACTGGTACAGAGGGAGTTCATCCTTGTTACTGATCATGAGGCTTTGAAGTACATTAATGGTCAGCACAAGCTGAGTAGGCGACATGCAAAGTGGATGGCGTATTTGCTAGAGTTTACTTTCACACTCATGCATCAAGCAGGGAGTTTGAATCGAGTAGCAGATGCATTGAGCCGTCGCACATTACTCCTCACCACCATGAGCACCAAGATTGTCGGATTTGAGGCATTTCCTCATATGTATGCTGCGGATCCTTCATTTGGGAAGATAATTCGGGAGGTAACTGATAATCAATGACATGATTTTGTTTTACATAATGGTTACTTGTTTCGTGGATTGCAGTTATGCATTCCAGATTGTTCACTAAGGCAGCAGATTATTAGTGAACTTCATAACGAAGGACATTTTGGGCGAGACAAGACATTGGCATTGGTCTCTTCTGATTATTACTGGCCCAAGTTGAGCAGTGATGTGGCGCATTAGGTGGAGCGATGTTATGTATGTCAGTGGTCTAAAGGGGCTCTTACTAATGCTAGATTGTACACACCATTACCTGTACCTAAAGTTCCTTGGTTTGATGTCAGTGTGGATTTTGTCTTGGGCTTACCTCGTACACAGCGGGCGATGGATTCCATTCTTGTTGTGGTTGACAGATTTTCAAAGATGGCTCATTTTGTGGCTTGCCGGAAGACAATGGATGCTACTCGGATTGCTCATCTTTATTTCAGAAAGATTGTGCGTTTACATGGTGTTCTAGAGTCAATTACTTCTGATCGTGACACTAAGTTTATGAGTCATTTTTGGAGGAGTTTGTGGGAGAAACTTGGAACGAAATTGAATTTTAGCAGTGCATACCATCCCCAAACAGATGGTCAGACTGAGGTGGTGAATCGGAGTTTGGGAAATCTTTTGAGAAGCTTAGCTGGGACTAAACCGAAGCAGTAGGATTTGGCATTACCTCAAGCAGAGTTTGCTTATAATCAATCGAGGAATAGAACCATCGGACTGAGTCCTTTTGAAATTGTCTATGGTCAGAACCCATCTGGAGTACTTGATTTGGCTCCAATTCCACGTGTGGGTCGCTTCAATAACAAAGCTGATGAGATGGCTGAACATCTTCGAGGTATCTATGAGCAAGTGAAGCTGTCCATACAGGATAGCGATACTATGTACAAAGTTCGGGCAGATAGTCATCGACGCCAGGTGTTGTTTGATGTTGGTGATTTTTTTTGGGCAGTATTAACTCGTGATCGTTTTCCAGCTGGGGAATACAATAAGCTAAAGGAGCGGAAGATTGGACCTTGTGAAGTGCTGTAGAAGATCAATGATAATGCTTACAGATTGCACCTCTTGAGCCATTTGAAGACCTCTGACGTCTTCAATGTAAAACACCTAAGCCCTTGTTTTATGGAGTCCGATGAAGTTACTGCGAACTCGAGGGCGAGTTCTTTCCAACTTGGGGCGACTGATGCAGGAGGATCCGAGTCGAGTGGTGCTGATTTGTCAGATAACACGATGGTGGTGCTGATTTGTCAGATGACACGATGATGGCGCTGAGATACCATGATATGGCGGATCGTCGCAAAGATGGAAAGTGAATCACCATTATTTCCTTAATTGGTGGAATTTGACACGTCTTTGGTAATTTGGCCATAACTTTGGCTACGATTATCGAAATCGCTACTATGACCCCAATTTGAAAAGCTCTCTTTAGCACGCACGTCGTAGCCACCCTATGCTATGTGGACATCAATTTCGAGCCCAAAATTCACTGTTTTCCTTTCCAAAATTCAATTTTAAGTTATTTTTTACTATTTATGGTAATATTTCGTTTCCTTTTTTTCATATGTTAGAAAACTCGAATTGAGCCAAATTTTTGGCAACTTACTTCTTTTACTTAATATTTTATTTTGGTATAATTTCAGGATTTTTCCATTTTTGGTAATTTTTCCATAATTTCGTATTTCGCAGCTATTTAACCCGACTTGTGGGTTAGTTTTGATCATTCTGCATTATTAATAATATTGAGTTGAATTCAGAGTGTTTTCTCTGGTTTTTTGGGCATTTTTTGTCGTTCTTTTCTTGCGAATCATCTGCTACAACAAGCCAATAGGATAATCACTATCCTACCCGGCATCAGTTGGTATCAGAGCGTCAGCATCTTTTTGGGAGATAAATTCCATCAGTTATAATGGTTGGTGGACATGGTCGTGGTCGTCGAGGATAGGTTCCGATTGAGGAAGTCCTGCACCGAGATCGAAATATTCAAGATGTGACGATTGAAGATTTACAGAGGCAAGTTGCGGAGTTAACCCAACGTTTGGTAGAGCAGGAGTTCGGTAATCATGATGTGGAAGGTCACGATTCTGATACCAGTTTCGAAAACCCGTATCACCATCGTGCTCGAGTTTGGGAGCACCGTGGACGGGAGGATCGTCATGTGGATCTCAGTTTGAGAGTGGATCTGCCCGAGTTTTTTGGTACGTTGCAGGCTGAAGGATTTATTGATTGGTTGAATGAAGTGGAGCGGATTTTTGAATAGAAGGACGTTCCAGATCGTGTCAAAGTGAAATTGGTTGCCATCAAACTCAAAGGTAGGGCATCGGCACGGTGGGAATAGTTGAAGCGTTCAAGGGAGCGATAGGGAAAATTTAAAATTGCTAGCTGGGAGAAGATGAAGAAGAAGATGAAAGGGCACTTCCTCCCTTTCGGCTATACTCAAACCTAGTTTCAGAGGCTTCATTCACTAAGGCAAGGCGCAAGATCAGTCAATGATTATACTGAAGAATTCTATTAGTTGGTGGCTCGGAATGATTTATCTGAGACGGAGGAGCAGATGGTAGCACGGTATTTGGGGGGATTAAGACAGCCCTTGCAGGATATTCTTAGCCTTCATTCGTTGTGGACAGTTTCTGAGGCATATCAGCGAGCACTTGCAGTAGAGAAACAGCAAAGTAGGAGGCCAGTGGTTAGAGGTGAAAGAAGTCAGCCAGTTCGCCCTCAAGAATCTCGTCCTGCTTATCAGTCACAGAGGGATAGTTCCAGCTCAAGTATTAAGTACTTTAGGTGTGATGAACAGGGACATAGGGCGACTGATTGCAGGAAGCCTGCTGGTCAAAAGAATAAAAATCTTCTGATTGAAGAGGAGGAGTTCGAGGAAGTTGGGGAACCCATGTATGATGAGGGTGAAGATGAGGACGTGCTATATGGAGATGGTAAGGAGACCCTGGTCATTCGAAAGAGCCTGCTGACTCCCAAGGGCGACTCAGGGAATGATTGGTTGAGGACCAATGTTTTCCACACAACCTGCACAGTTGCTGATAAAGTCTGTAAGCTGATAATTGATAGTGGCAGTTGTGAGAATGTAGTGCTTGAGAAGGCTATCGATAAATTACAACTGAAGATGGATCGTCATCCCAAACCATACAAGTTGTCTTGGCTGAATAAAGGCAATGAGGTAACGGTAGAAAAACGATGCTTAGTGTCTTTCTCGATTGGAAAAAAATATTTTGACAATACTTGGTGTGATGTGGTATTAATGGATGCGTGTCATGTTTTGTTGGGACGACCTTGGCAGTATGATCGCAGTGTTATCCATGATGGGTGAAAGAATGCTTATTCTCTTAGCATCAAAGAGAAGAGAATTGTTTTGGTGCCTCACAGGGAAGGAAACATTCTTGCCCCAGTAGTTAAAAACTCCAATCTACTTTCTATGTCCAGGTTCTTGGTTGAGGTTGGGCATGAAAAAATAGTTTAGTTTATGCTCTAATGCCTCGTGAAAATAGTACAACAAATGTGGATTCAGAATTTCCAACAAAGTACAGCAACTACGGATGGAGTTTTCTGACTTTATTCCGGAGGGTCTTCCTCTAGGACTACCACCTATGAGGGACATTCAACATCAGATCAACCTCATTCCGGGGTCGAGTCTACCAAACCAACCAGCATATCACCTCAGTCCCAAGGAAGATGAAGAGTTGCAGCGACAGGTGCTAGAATTATTGGAAAGGGGCTACATTCATGAGAGCATGTCCTTGTGCAATTCGTGCTCTACTAGTTTCGAAGAAAGATGGGTCATGGCGTATGTGTGTTGACTAACAGGATTACGGTGAAGTACAGGTTTCCAATTTCTCGTCTGGACGACATGTTGGATCAATTGTCCGGTTCTAAGGTCTTCTCAAATATTGACCTTAAAAGTGGATACCACCAGATCAGAATCAGGCCTGGAGATGAGTGGAAGACCGCGTTCAAGACACAGCATGGGTTGTACGAGTGGATGGTCATGCCCTTTGGACTATCCAACGTACCCAGCACTTTTATGAGGTTTATGCATTAGGTTTTACGACCTTTCATGGGAAAGTTTGTGGTAGTTTATTTTGATGACATACTTATTTATAGTCTGACATGAGAGTCACATTTTAATCATCTTCGTGCTGTCTTTGATGTAATCAGGACGGAGTGCTTATTCATCAATCAGAATTAAGTGTTCTTTCTTCACAACTTCTGTAACTTTTTTGGATTTTGTTGTGTCTACTGATGGTGTTCATGCAGATCAATCCAAAATTGAGGCAGTTTTGAATTGGCCGAAACCAAAAACTTTGCACGATGTCAGGAGTTTCCATGGATTGGCATCCTTCTATTGTCGATTCATCAAAAACTTGAGTACCTTGATTGCTTCTATCACAGCGTGCCTTAAAGGGCATGATTTTCAGTAGACTGAGAAGGTAGAGGATAGCTTTCAGTTGGTTAAGCAGAAGATATCGGAGGCCCCAGTCTTGGCACTTCCGAATTTTGAAAAGGTGTTCGAGGTAAGCTATGACGCGTCTGGAGTTGGTATTGATGGTGTTCTGAGTCAGGAGAGACGTCCGGTAGCCTTTTTTAGTGAGAAGCTATCGGGATCGAAGAAAAATTATTCCACTTATGACCTGGAGTTCTATGCCATAGTTCAGACTCTGAAGCATTGGCGCCATTACCTGGTACAGAGGGAGTTCATCCTTGTTACTAATCATAAGGCTTTGAAGTACATTAATGGTCAACACAAGCTGAGTAGGCGACATGCAAAGTGGATGGCGTATTTGCAGGAGTTTACTTTCACACTCAAGCATCAAGCAGGGAGTTTGAATCGAGTAGCAGATGCATTGAGCCGTCGCACATTACTCCTCACCACCATGAGCACCAAGATTGTCGGATTTGAGGCATTTCCTCATATGCATGCTGTGGATCCTTCATTTGGAAAGATAATTCGGGAGGTAACTGATAATCACCGACCTGATTTTGTTTTACATAATGGTTACCTGTTTCGTGGATTGCAGTTATGCATTCCGGATTGTTCACTAATGTAGCAGATTATTAGCGAACTTCATAACGAAGGACATTTTAGGCGAGACAAGACATTAGCATTGGTCTCTTTTGATTATTGCTGGCCCAAGTTGAGCAGTGATGTGGCGCATTATGTGGAGCGGTGTTATGTGTGTCAGCGGTCTAAAGGGGCTCTTACTAATGCTGGATTGTACACACCATTACCCGTACCTGAAGTTCCTTGGTTTGATGTCAGTATGGATTTTATCTTGGGCTTACCTCGTACACAGCAGGCGATGGATTCCATTCTTGTTGTGGTTGACATATTTTCAGAGATGGCTCATTTTGTGGCTTGCCAGAAGACAATGGATGCTACACGAATTGCTCATCTTTATTTCAGAGAGATTGTACGTTTATATGGTGTTCTACAGTCAATTACTTCTGATCATGACACTAAGTTTATGAGTCATTTCTGGAGGAGTTTGTGGGAGAAACTTGGAACGAAATTGAATTTTAGCAGCGCATACCATCCCCAAACAGATGGTCAGAATGAGGTGGTGAATCGGAGTTTGGGAAATCTTTTGAGAAGCTTAGCCAGGCCTAAACCGAAGCAGTGGGATTTGGCATTACCTAAAGCAGAGTTTGCTTATAATCGGTCGAGGAACAGAACCACCAGACTGAATCCTTTTGAAATTGTCTATGGTCGGAACCCATCCGGAGTACTTGATTTGGCTCCGATTCCACGTGTGGGTCGCTTCAATAACAAAGTTGATGAGATGGCTGAACATCTTCGAGGTATCCATGAGCAGGTGAAGCTGTCCATACAAGATAGCAATACTAAGTACAAAGTTCGGGCAGATAGTCATCGACGCCAGGTGTTGTTTGATGTTGGTGATTTTGTTTGGGCAGTATTAACTCTTGATCGTTTTCTAGCTGGGGAATACAATAAGCTAAAGGAGTTGAAGATTGGACCTTGTGAAGTGCTGCAGAAGATCAATGATAATGCTTACAGATTGTGCCTCCCGAGCCATTTGAAGACCTCTGACGTCTTCAATGTAAAACACCTAAGCCCTTGTTTTATGGAGTCCGATGAAGTTACTGTGAACTCGAGGGCGAGTTCTTTCCAACCCGGGGTGACTGATGCAGGACGATCCGAGTCGAGTGATGCTGATTTGTCAGATAGCACGATGATGGCGCTGAGATACCATGAGATGGCGGATCGGCGCAAAGATGGAAAGTGAATCACTATTATTTCCTTAATTGGGGGAATTTGATGCATCTTTGTGGTAATTTGGCCATAACTTTGGCTACGGTTATCGAAATCGTTATTATGACCCCAATCCGGAAAGCTCTCCTCCGTGCGCACGTCTTCGCCACCCTATGCTTGGTGGACATCAATTTCGAGCCCAAAATCCACTATTTTCCTTTCCAAAATTCAATTTTAAGTTATTTTTTACTATTTATGGTAATATTTTGTTTCCTTTTTTCCATATGTTAGAAAATTCGAATTGAGCCAAATTTTTGGCAACTTACTTCTTTTACTTTATTTTATTTTGGTATAATTTCGGGATTTTGCCATTTTTGGTAATTTTCCCATAATTTCGTATTTCGCAGCTATTTAACCCGGCTTGTGGGTTAGTTTTGATCATTCTGCATTATTAATAATATTGAGTTGAATTTAAAGTATTTTCTCTGGTTTTTTGGGCGATTTCTGTCGTTCTTTTCTTCCGAATCATCTGCTAAAACAAGCTAACAAGATAATCACTATCCTACCCGGCGTCAGTTGGTGTCAGAGCGTCAGCATCTTCTTGGGAGATAAATTCCATCAGTTATAATGGTTCATGGACATGGTCATGGTCGTCGAGGACAAGTTCCGATTGAGGAAGTCCCGCACCGTGATCGTAATATTCAGGATGTGACGATTGAAGATTTGTAGAGACAAATTGCGGAGTTAACCCAATGTTTGGCGTCGCAGGAGTTCGGTAATCATGATGTGGAAGGTCACGATTTTGATACCAGTTTTGAAAACCCGTATCACCATCATGCTCGAGTTTGGGAGCATCGTGGACGGGAGGATCGTCATGTGGATCTCGGTTTCAGAATGGATCTACTCGAGTTTTCTGGTACGTTGCAGGCTGAAGGATTTATTGATTGGCTAAATGAAGTGGAGCAAATTTTTAAATATAAGGAGGTTCCAGATCGTGTCAAAGTGAAACTAGTCACCATCAAACTCAAAGGTAGGGCATCTGCATGGTGGGAACAGTTGAACCGTTCATGGAACTGATAGGGGAAATCCAAAATTACTAACTGGGAGAAGATGAAGATGAAGATGAAAGGGCACTTCCTCCCTTTCGGCTATACTCAAAACTTGTTTCAGAGGCTTCATTCACTAAGGCAAGGCACAAGATCAGTCAATGATTATACTGAAGAATTCTATCAGTTGGTGACTCGAAATGATTTATCTGAGACGGAGGAACAGATGGTAGCACGGTATTTGGGGGGATTAAGGCAGCCCCTGCAGGATGTTCCCAGCCTTCATTCATTGTTGACAATTTCTAAGGCATATCAGCGAGCACTTGCAGTAGAGAAATAGCAAAGTAAGAGGCCAGGGGTCAGAGGTGAAGGAAGTCAGCCAGTTCACCCTCAAGAATCTCATCTTGCTTATCAGCCACAGCGGTATAGTTCCAACTCAAGTATTAAGTGCTTTAGGTGTGGTGAACAGGGGCATAGGGCGACTGATTGTAGGAAGCCTGTTGGTCAAAAGAATAAAAATCTTCTGATTGAGGAGGATATGATAGAGGAGTTTGAGGAAGTTGGGGAACCCGTGTATGATGAGGGTGAAGATGAGGACGTGCTATATGGAGATGGCAAGGAGACCCTAGTCATTCGAAAGAGCCTGCTAACTCCCAAGGGCGACTTAGGGGATGATTGGTTGAGGACCAACGTTTTCCACACAACCTGCACAGTTGTTGATAAAGTCTGTAAACTGATAATTCATAGTGGCAGTTGTAAGAATGTAGTGTCTAAGGAGGCTATCGAGAAATTACAATTGAAGATGGATCGTCATCCCAAGCCATACAAGTTGTCTTGGCTGAATAAAGGTAGTGAGGTAACGGTAGAAAAATGATGCTTAGTGTCTTTCTCGATTGGAAAAAAATATTTTGATAATGCTTGGTTTGATGTGGTATCAATGGATGCGTGTCATGTTTTGTTGGGACGACCTTGGCAGTATGATCGCAGTGTTATCCATGATGGGCGGAAGAATACTTATTCTCTTTGCATCAAAGAGAAGAGAATTGTTTTGGTGCCTCGCAGGAAAGGAAACATCCCTGCCCTGGTAGTTAAAAACCGCAATCTACTTTCTGTGTCCATGTTCTTGGTTGAGGTTGGGCGTGAAAAAATAGTTTATTCTTTAATGCCTCGTGAAAATAGTACAACAAATGTGGATTCAGAATTTCCAGCAGAAGTATAGCAACTACGGATGGAGTTTTCTGACTTGATGCCAGAGGATCTTCCTCCAGGACTATCACCTATGAGGGACATTCAACATCAGATCGACCTCATTCCGAGGTCGAGTCTACCAAACTGACCAGCATATCGCCTCAGTCCCAAGGAAGCTGAAGAGTTGCAGCGACAAGTGGTAGAATTATTGGAAAGGGGCTATATTCGTAAGAGTAGGAGTCCTTGTGTAGTTCCTGCTCTACTAGTGCCGAAAAAAGATGTGTCATGGCGTATGTTGTTGACTAACAGGATTACAGTGAAGTACAGGTTTTCAATTCCTCGTCTGGACGACATGTTGGATCAATTGTCCGGTTCTAAGGTCTTCTTAAAAATTGACCTTAAAAGTGGATACCACCAGATCGGAATCAGGCCTAGAGATGAGTGGAAGACCGCGTTCAAGACACAACATGGGTTGTACGAGTGGATGGTCATGCCCTTTGGACTATCCAACGCACCCAGCACTTTTATGAGGTTTATGCATCAGGTTTTACGACCTTTCATGAGAAAGTTTGTGGTAGTTTATTTTGATGACATACTTATTTATAGTCTGACATGAGAGTCACATTTTAATCATCTTCGTGTTGTCTTTGATGTAATCAGGACGGAGCGCTTATTCATCAATCAGAATTAAGTGTTCTTTCTTCACAACTTCTGTAACTTTTTTGGATTTTGTTGTGTCTACTGATGGTGTTCATGCAGATCAATCCAAAATTGAGGTAGTTTTGAATTGGCCGAAACCAAAAACTTTGCACGATGTCAGGAGTTTCCATAGATTGGCATCCTTCTATCGTCGATTCATCAGAAACTTCAGTGCCTTGATTGCTCCTATCATAGAGTGCCTTAAAGGGCGTGATTTTCAGTGGATTGAGGAGGCAGAGACTAGCTTTCAGTTGGTTAAGCCGAAGATAACGGAGGCCCCAGTCTTGGCACTTTCGAATTTTGAAAAGGTGTTCGAGGTAAACTATGATGCGCCTGGAGTTGGTATTGATGGTGTTCTGAGTCAGAAGGGACGTCCGGTAGCCTTTTTTAGTGAGAAGCTGTGGGGATCGAAGAAAAATTATTCCACTTACGACCTGGAGTTCTATGCCATAGTGCAGACTCTAAACATTGGCACCATTACCTGGTATAGAGGGAGTTCATCCTTGTTACTGATCATGAGGTTTTGAAGTACATTAATGGTCAGCACAAGCTGAGTAGGTGACATGCAAAGTGGATGGCGTATTTGCTAGAGTTTACTTTCACACTCAGGCATCAAGCAGGGAGTTTGAATCAAGTAGCAGATGCATTGAGCCGTCGCACATTACTCCTCGCCACCATGAGCACCAAGATTGTCGGATTTGAGGCATTTCCTCATATGTATGCTGTGGATCCTTCATTTGGGAAGATAATTCGGGAGGTGACTGATAATCACCGACATGATTTTGTTTTACATAATGGTTACCTGTTTCGTGGATTGCAGTTATGCATTCCGGATTGTTCACTAAGGACATTTTGGGCGAGACAAGACATTGGCATTGGTCTCTTCTGATTATTACTGGCCCAAGTTGAGCAGTGATGTGGCGCATTATGTGGAGCGGTGTTATGTATGTCAGCGGTCTAAAGGGGCTCTTACTAATGCTAGATTGTACACACCATTACCTGTACCTGAAGTGCCTTGGTTTGATGTCAGTATGGATTTTGTCTTGGGCTTACCTCGTACACAGCGGGCGATGGATTCCATTCTTGTTGTGGTTGACAGATTTTCGAAGATGGCTCATTTTGTGGCTTGCCGGAAGACAATGGATGCTACTCGGATTGCTCATCTTTATTTCAGAGAGATTGTGCGTTTACATGGTGTTCTACAGTCAATTACTTCTGATCGTGACACTAAGTTTATGAGTCATTTCTGGAGGAGTTTGTGGGAGAAACTTGGAACGAAATTGAATTTTAGCAGTGAACTCAATTGTCCGATGAAGTTACTGTGAACTCGAGGGCGAGTTCTTTCCAACCCGGGGCGACTGATGCAGGAGGATCCGAGTCGAGTGGTGCTGATTTGTCAGATAGCACGATGATGGTGCTGAGATACCATGAGATGACGGATCGGCGCAAGGAAGAAAAGTGAATCACCATTATTTCCTTAATTGGGGGAATTTGACGCATCTTTGATAATTTGGCCATAACTTTGGCTACGGTTATCGGAATCACTATTATGACCCCAATCCAGAAAGCTCTCTTCCCCGTGCACGTCGTGGTCATGAAGCTATGCTCGGTGGACATCAATTCGAGCCCAAAATCCACTGTTTTCCTTTCCAACATTCAATTTTAAGTTATTTTTTACTATTTATGGTAATATTTCGTTTCCTTTTTTTCATATGTTAGAAAACTCGAATTGAGCCAAATTTTTGGCAACTTACTTCTTTTACTTAATATTTTATTTTGGTATAATTTCGGGATTTTACCATTTTTGGTAATTTTTCAATAATTTCGTATTTCGCAACTATTTAACCAGGCTTGTGGGTTAGTCTGATCATTCTGTATTATTAATAATATTGAGTTGAATTCAGAGTATTTTCTCTGATTTTTTGGACATTTTCTGTCGTTCTTTTCTTACGAATCATCTGCTACAACAAGTCAATAGGATAATCACTATCCTACCCAGCGTCACTTTTATTATTTACAATAAAAGCCCTCTAACTTTTAATTTTTGAGACAAATACCCAACAACGTCTTCATTATAAAATCTCATCCGTTCATCAATTCCCATGCACCTCTTTCATGGATTCAGTCGTATGTGACTTTTTCATTTTTTTTTTCAGCCAAATAATTTGCTTTATAAAGATTTATTCCTATCAAAATTGAACTTGAATTGTCATAAATTTAATGTCTATAATTATTTATAAAATCTTATATATCATTATTTTGTAAGTTTTATTGTGGTCGAAACAAAGCCTCCCCATAATAGAGCATATTTCAACTCTCCCGATACTGTAGGAGAAAGGGGTGGCCATATAACAGGAGTCGTTTTGAATGCATGCAAAGAAATTCTTGTGGATGGGAGACGAGCTAAAGATTATAATTTAGTCTTCTATAAGTTGAAGGGACATAGTTATTTTTGATATGTGCACATGGAGACAAACGGTTAACATTGGATATGATATTATTTTATTCAATAACTAAAGACTTGACTTTATTTTTAGGGTCTACTCATTGGTTGTCATTTTGTTAAGCTTTCAAGAGCTCTAAACACCAATGATGAAAGATTATTTTCGTTATTATTGTTGAAATAACATTCAACATATCACATTTATTGGGTCAATTAGTTACCGTCATGCCTCTTTTTAAGACCGTCAACAAATGGATTTCAAGTTGTCATTTAATTTGCATAATCATAACTAGCTATTGATAAGTTACCATTATCTTTAGATGACATTTCGAATAAATTAATTGATATCATTTCATGTGAAGAAAATCAACTTCGATTTTAAGAGAATCTATTATTATTCTTGACTTGATTGCAATCAAGAATTCAAGACTCACATGTCGAGCAATAGAGTCAAATTCAACCCAATTTCTAAACACATCAGTTTGCTCGACTTCGCCAAAACATGGAAAAATTTTATTATTATTTTTTCACTAATTTATTTCTAAAACAAGTGGCAAATCATGGTCATAGATAAATTTAATGACAAATCACCTTATTCTCATACTCCAAAAGCAAGAGACGTGTCTAGCAACAATCACTATATTTTATAATTTTTCTTAATAATTGTCGAACGTCGTTTCTCAAGATTGACATATTGCATCTCATTGAGCTAACATTAGTTCGCACATAGGCCATTAAAAATTCGCAGCAGTGAGATAGCACACATTATTGATGCAATTAATTACCTAGACTAATCAAATTATGACCATGGCATGTCTTTTTGTTCCCAATTCATGTAGCCAACAACTTGTCAATTTTCCTCCCTTTTTTTTTTTTTTCCCTCCACATCTCTTTTTCCCAGTTCACGAGTCTAAAGTGGATGTCACGTAAACATATAGTAACTTAACTAAAGTCTAATTATACAATTAGTTTGATTTGAAAATATACATTGTTGGAAAAGGACTCCTAATGCATTATTTGATTAAAACTTCTACAAGTAGAAAGAATAAATATGACACTTTTAAATATGTCAATTTTTATAGGAAAAAATAAATTATAATACATATGACAATTTTTACATGAAAAAATAAATTATAATACGTTTTGAGCTCTATTTATTCTCCCCTTCGTTCCGACTATCACATGGCCTACTTCAAATTGTCCCATTAAATTTTGGTATATTAGTAAAAATCAATATTTCTGGAAGAGGATGAACTTTTTTGCTGAGTTTTAATTACTTTTTATGTTGAAAAGTTAATGATTTACTGTAGTTTTATATTTATTGATATATGTTTCTCGGTTACAATACGTTAATGAATAATCAAGTAGGATGCCCATAACATCCTACTAATTTTAGCTACTTTGTTTTAAATAGGTTTTATCCACGTAATTAGCTATTATTTGTGGAACCGCTTCGTGGGTCAACGGTCAACCAGTCTGCCCTATCAAGCTCAAATGAACCCATTGAAGTTGAATCATATTGCCATTAATTAAAATTTTCTAGGAGCTTTGGTTACACTAATTTGAGTCGTATGAGATCGCACTCGCCTTCGTCGGGCTTGACTCCTGGATCATATCAGAGACTCTGTCCCCCATGTTTTTTTTCCCACCGTTTTCAGCCAAATAATTTGCTTCACAAACATTCATTCCTATCAAAATTGAACTTGAACCTATTATAAATTGAATGTCTATAATTATTTTCTAAAATAAGAAAGACGGAACTTATTTTTAAAATCTTATTATTATTATTTTGTAACATTTTTTTGTGGTCAAAGAAAAGTCTCCTGTTGTAGAGCATATTTCGACTCTTACGACACTGTAGGAGAAAGCAGTGGCTATATAACGAGAGCCGTTTTGATTGCATACAAAGAAATTCTAATGGATGGGAGACAAGCACTAAAGATTATAATTTAGTCTTGCATGAGAGATTACTTTCCTAACAAGTATTGCTAAGGTCCTCGTGCCATGCTGCGTCATTTCGCTTTTCTTGTTTGTATGGATTTGTAACTATGTGACTAATAGAAGTGCAAGGACAATTTGATTACATGCACACACGGAGACAAACAGTTAACGGACGGTATTATTTTATTTAGTAACGAAAGACTTGACTGTATTTTTAGGGTCCACTCATTGGTTGTCATTTTATTAAGCTTTCAAGAGCACCACACACCGATGATGAGCTATTATTGTTGAAATTGCCTGCAACATATCATATTTATTGGGACAATTAGTTACTATCTTGTCTCTTTTTGAGAGCGTCTACAAATAAATTTCAAGTTTTCATTCAATTTGCATGATCATAACTAGCTATTGGTAAGTTACGATCATCTTTAGATGACATCTATCACAACATTTCATATAAATTAATTGATATCATTCATGTGAAGAAAATCAACTTTGATTTTAGGAGAATCTATTTATTATTCTTCACATGATTGCAATCAAAAATTCAAGGCTAAACATGTCCATCAATAGAGTCAAATTCAACCCAATTTCTAAACAAGTTGATTTGTTCGGCTTCGCCAAAAACATCGAAAATTACTATTATTAGTCTTTCATTAACTTATTTCCGAAACAAGTGACAAATCATGGTCATAGATAAATTTATTGACAAATCAACTTATTTTCATGCTCTAAAAGCAAGAGACGTGTCTAGCAACAATCACTATATTTTATAATTTTTCTTAATATTTTTCAACGTCATTTCCCAAGTAAGATAGACATATTTGCACCTCATTGAGCCAACGTTAGTTCGCACATAGGCCAAACTCTTAACAATTCGCAGCAGTTACGTAACATACATTATTGATGCAATTAATTACTTGGACTAATCAAATTATGTCCATGGCATGTCTTTTTGTTCCCAATTCATGTAGCCAACAACTTGTCAATTTTCCTTTCTTTTTCTTTTCTCTCCCCATCTCTATGAAGAAAAATGCAACACAAATGGACAATATTATACAACGCTTTAATATGCAACAATTCTTTTATTTTTCCCCAACAGAATAAATGTAGTAGGCAAGCATAATCAGCGATATCCCAACTATTGTAATTACAGGTATAGAAAGATTATTCGTAACTTTTCAAAGATAAACGATGATGGGGATCATGAAATGGAGATAATAATAAGTTCTGGGTTTGAATGGGTTGTTGAAGTTATGATTTGACTTGGATTGAGTAGTAGAACTAATTTTTAATTTTCTAATATATGTTTTCTAAATAGTAGGGTGATATAATTTTTTACACAAACCTCATTCATAAGAAAATGATTTTTTTGACAGCAATTGATTTCCATTTTTTACTTTTCTTTTCAACTTCATTAAACAGTGGATCATGTATTTATAATAATAATTTTGTTTTATAATTTAATATATAACCCTTTTATGTAGAAATGAATTTGGACCACGAATATATATCAATTTCAAAATTTAATGTTGCTATTTTTAATGCCGTAAAAAGTTCATTATATTATAGTGGAAATTGGAAGAATTGTATTAACCGACAAAATAGCAAATTCTGTAATTAGTTTAAAGGAAATAAATTCTATCATCAAACAAAACAACTTTTTTTTAACCCAACAAGCAGCTATATAAAATCATTTTGCAATTTTTGGTTGAAATAAAAATTGAAAGATAAACTTCTGAGTACTAGCACCAAAACTTAAACGATTGTAAGTGTAAAGTTCAATAATAATTAGTATATATTTTTATATATATGTCGTGTTTTTAATTCGTGTCATGGATTAGCAAATAACTAATAGCCTAGAAGGGACCAATAGAATCCGAAAAACTGAGAACATATAAAGGTTACATATGTCTCCGCTCAATGGATTCTAATTAGGTACATTGATGGACATAATTATAACATATACTTAGCAATTTTAGCATTCTTTCTTTTTTTTTAATAAATTTTATACAATTCTTAAATCGGGAACATAGTTAACATTCTGTCCATAATATTCTTGTATTTAGACGGACTCTAACTACTTGATTTTGGATTGGTAAACTGCATGGCTTGGATTGAAGCAAGATGTTATGCATTAACTTGATTTAATTTATTTGTTTGAAATCTCAAATACACATTAAATATATTTGACACATCAAATGCAAAATATTATGCTAAGGTGGTCCAAATAAGGTAAAATAGGTCATAAATTATTTAATTTTTTCTTTGCCCAAACTATGGTGGTCTAATGGATGTAGAATATATAGGTAATCTTAAATATAGGACAAGTAAAACACGTGATAATTGTAATTGTTTAACCTGATATTTCATTTAACCTTGTTCTCACAAGTTAAGAAATTTAATCTAGTTAATTATTATTTTTCATTAAAAACACACGTGCTATAAAATATTATTACTTCATACAATAGTGATAACAAGAAATTATTTCTTATCCATGCATCAACTATTGAATGATGGGAGAACATGCATATGAATGACGTAGTTTAACTAATTTATGTATTTGCATATGTAAATGATGGAATGTATCGATGATATGATAAGGGTTTACATCATATAACATTTATTTTAATAATAAATTGTATTTATATGATCACGAGATTTTGTTTTTGTGCACATGCAAGGGTAGATAAAATGTAAAAAACATACAATACTATATTCATGATTTTCATCGTTGAGACATTTTTTGATATTTATTAGTCATTTTCGTATCAATCTACCAATATAGAAAGAGTGTGACTAGCATTATTGATTAAGATAGAAACAATATTGAAAGTTTTTTTGATAGAAAAAACATTGAGATGTCTCCTTTAATCATTTTCATGTTCTTCGCTCCCTTCAAATTCCAAAGTTTTGAAATTTTAGTATATACATGTGGTGACAAGAGTATTGTCACCCTTGCCGGCAGATCAATATGGCTGACCGAGGTGGTGTGGTGAACGGGACTCGGGATGGTTATGGCCATCCTGAATTTCATCCTGAGCCAAGGATTCTTCCACTTATCATGAAGCTGAAGAGAGAGGATGCACATGACTCTCTTCAAGGAGACATTGATACACCTAGATGTTGTGAGGGTGGGACTGGAAAATGTCATTTGCCAATCCAGTGTCGGAGAGAGATCTTTGCCTTGGGGTGATTGGTTTGGTTCCTTGTGCTATTTGTGGAACAAGTATAATCAACTCTTGAAGACGGCTAATGCGCCACTACGAGATGGAGGACAAATTTGGCCCGACATAAATTGAATGCCTAAATTTATTTTCGTTAACTAAAAGGCCTAACCTACTTTTAATATGTTCTCCTTTCTTTTTTTGGGCATTATCGAAAACATGTCATAAACATGTATCAATAAAAATAAGAAAATAAATTTGGAGTTGTCCCCAGGGCACATCTCCAAGTGGTAAAAGGGGAGGGTGGAGAAATCCAGCTTTACTTGAGGCTGCCGCCGCGTCAAGGGTTCGAATCCTGAAATATGGATTTGGCTCTTGGGTAAGTGCAAGTGTATAAGCAGCCTTCCATCCTGTACCCTTGGAGACATAACCTGCGATTTACCTCCCTCACGATGCTCCAGAGTAGGGGCGGTGGGAGACCTTTAAAGTTGGGGTTCAACCTTTTTAAGAAAATAAATTTGGAGGATTCTTTCTGCACGAATTTGGTTATTGAACTGTGAAGATGAAATAAATTGATTGTCCTTTTTGAAAAATTTTCAACAGTTTGTTTAGTAATGGAAAAGATTTTTTTTTTTTTTTTTTTTTTTTTTTTTTTTTTTTTTTACTTTTTGGCTGAATCTATTTATTATTTTAGCCAAGAGCAAATTTATGTTCAACTATTAAGAACATCTCTAAAAGATTCTTTATTTAAGAAGAACATCTTATGAAATATAGAGACAATCTCAAAACTTAGAGTAAATTTTTTTATGCATTTCAATAATGCTCTCTATTTTGACTATTCATTTAACTTTTCTCAAAAAAATATTTATTAATTTCTCCTTATATTTTATTTAACATAATTTCTTCTATGTCAATGTCCAATAAATTTAAATATAGTTTGAACAGTTTAAAAA
The DNA here is from genome assembly GCF_002742605.1 of Olea europaea var. sylvestris. NCBI lineage: Eukaryota > Viridiplantae > Streptophyta > Magnoliopsida > Lamiales > Oleaceae > Olea > Olea europaea. The sequence continues at coordinate 625,046 of NW_019265601.1, forward strand.
GTAAAGTATTAAAATCCGTGAATAATAAAAAGTATATTTATTGTTAGAGCGCCAATTATTGTTATAAATAAAAAGTAAACTTAAAGAGTTCATTAGAACATAATTTTAAGGGCCGGTTCTTTAAAATACAAACCATATTTAAATGGGACAAACCACATTTATAGAGTTTATTATGTACAATAGAGCATCTTTATGTTGGAATGCGGAAGCAGAATTATTTAGAAATTTAAAATTTTTTTAATTTGATAAACAAGATCGTCTTGATGTTCACATGTATATTATATTAAAAATAAATTATTCGAATTTTTACCTAAATTCGATGATCATTTCTTGAATTAATTCTGAATCACAAACTTCCAACTTTTTAGATCACGAACTTTCAGTTTTTTAATTTCAAGAACTTGATGTTTCAAACTTCCAAGTTTTCCATGGTATTTTCTAAAGTCAAAACTTCGCCGGTGAGTGGGCACCTTATTTTAATTAAAACAAAAAACTAATTTTTGAACTAGACAATTGAAAAATCAAGAAAAATAATTTTCTTTGTCTTAGGATTTGAACACATTGGAATTATATATTATGATTGTTGTACGATTTCATTGGATGTCTTGGATCCATCTAATTTCTATTTATAGAAATATAAGAGTTAAAATCATTATATAATAATAATTCTACATTAAAATTAAAATAGGAGTTCTAATTAAAATTCAAGCAGAATTTTAATTAAAGTTCAAATCCAATTAGTTTACATTTAATTATATATGTAGCCCCAAAAACTTCAATTACAATTATAACTAACTTTACAACTTTCATATTAATTATAATTAAGTACAAAATTTTATTGTAATTACAATTAAGCCCAAAGCTATTATAATTACTGTAATTAAATTTCAATACTTTATGAAGCTACCATAGAGACCTGATCGGACATATATTATCCAAGTGGTCTTCGCTTTTTCCACTAAAGTTAAAAGACTGAGCTCTTGAATTATATAAAATCACAAAAACCAATAAATCTTTAATACTTTTTTTGACATGTCGTGTATGTATTTTATCCTTATCCGAGATCAGATAATTGGGTACGAACATAAATGATCATTTTACCTTTCTAATTATTGTCACTAACTTAAGTTTCATTTTCTTCAATGGTTCTGTGAAATAATCACAAATGTCGAAGCTTGGACATTGCTAAATACCAAACTCAGATTTTAATAGTTCAACAAAAAATACTTAAGTAGTGACTCTACCTATTTTCCAAGGTGACAATTCTCGACACAAAATCATATTCTCTACTTCGCTTATTCTCAAGTATCAACTCATCGAGATATTTGACCAATTAAATTGACCTCAACCATTGATGAATCAAATAACCATTAAAATCACGAAAAGATATACATAATTTTGTCAATGGATTTAGATGAAATACATACCTGTCAAGTGAAATATAATTCTTCGTACGGTCATACTCTAAAATTAAATTCGACATATAGTCCGTTCAATACAATTCAAATATACTAGTATCACATTTAACTATTTCTGTGATAAGTACAAATTATAAACTTGAATAGTAAATCGGTTAACATTACAACTTTTCAGTACAAAGTGCCAACCCTTATACGTTGATTGTGAACAAATTATTTATGATCAAAATATAAGTTGTGTCACATTGTACTTCTCAACGCAAGTACCCTACTTATATTACACTTTAATTTTCATGCTCATTAATAAATAAATGCAATAAATAAATAAAATCATAATTTATTTATTATAAATAGTTATTTTATCATAGTAAAATATACTATATTGGCACATAACCCAATACTTCATAGGGAATCTTATGTGTAAGTTCAATAAAACATTTAATTCTACATATTTCATATTGCCCATCACTTTTCAATCACATAATCATCAAATTTTAATCAAAATCTACCAAAACTTGACTTAATAAAAAACAAACACAAGCTTAGCCCCAGTTAGGCCATGGTATTTCGGGTTCTATGGAAGCATATGTACGCTAACCTTTATTTTTCAATTTATATTGATTATATGTTGGTTATGAGAAAATAGACACACAAGATGACATCGTCGAGTGAAATTGCACTTCGGTTCCATAACTAAGAAAGTGTTGCATTGAAACTTTGCGGTGGCAATAAGATATTCATAAGACACACTAAGTCCCTGGCTGGTTTAGTTAAAATTTAATTTTTAGTAAATTTTGATGAAAACGGATTAAATGTGTGACTGGAAAAATTGATAAAAATTTTGAATTTCAATAATGTGTGTTTAAAAATAAATTTAAAGAAATGAACGTAAAAAAGTTTTGGCCTAACGTAAACTTAATTAAGAAAGAGAAAAGAGTGCTAATAAAATTAGTAATGGCTATTAGATATCCATAAAAGTTGAGCAGAGTGGAGATTTGGCAAGATTCCAAAAGTAAAAACACATTCATAACCTAACACCATCACATCATCGTCCATTGATTCTAAACATGTATCTAATCAATTTCATCAATATTTGTTTTAACGTTTTCAAAGCGTCCATCTTAAATCATTTGATGCTTAAATTAGCATTATAACTATCAAAGTAAGTTGTTACTTCTTTTAAGAACTAGATTAATACATCGTTATTCTATCTCAATATTATTTCCAAATCGATTAATTGATGATCAAATAACTGAATATAGGAAAACACTAAAAAGTAATTAACACATCAAGTTGAACAAAGTCTTTAGAATTAAATAAACAATAAAACTTAGCTGCACTGTTCATCTTAACGACAATTTACTTAGTCACTCATGATTGTGAAATTTAACAAGTTAGTATGCAAAAATATCATACTCACTTTTAATGACCAGTATGTGTGTAATTTTACACTCATCACATAACAATACATCCTTTGTGCGAAGAGAACCGAAAGTGACATCTGCGTATGACCATGGTCTAGATGGCAAGTTGAAGATTAGCAGGCTTGGCCTAAGTGGGAAGACAAAAGAAAGAGGCATGACTAATGTAATTTGTGACCATGGCAGCCCGTGAGGAGAGATACTAGGAAGAAACCTTAGGCCGCGAGAGAAAGAATTTTGTCTTTCATATTCATGATAAATGAAAATATCCCTTAGAAATTACCAGTTTTGCAAGAATAAAATACAACATATGTTGAACTCGATCTAGTTTGCATATTATCCACGACCAGTCACCCAGGAGGTCCAGACGTAAAAGAGTACATAAGAATTCGATGAGGGATATCATTTCGTCGTATCATAAAAATGTGCATTGATTCACAAGATTTATCACATACGATTGTATATGCTCTAGATATTATTCCCAACACCTATTGCCCATGTATTGATTTTGTTGAGTTCTAGATTTATTGTGAATATTTCTACACTACAACAAACAACATACTATTTAATGGGTGATCAAGCAATCAAATAGTTTAATGAGAATGCAAAATCAATCAAGAAAAATGAAGAAATACCAAACTAATTATTTTGAATTAAAATAAACAAACAACATGGTTCATCATTCATCCAATACAATGAAAAACTTAACCTAACATTCTTATGATTAAATTATACAAGAAAAATTGGAAAAACATCACCCAAAAATAAGAAAGAAGGAAAAAGTAGGAGAAATCCACTTTCTTGATTCAAATCTTAAAATCGGGTTATGAATCTTCTAAATCCTTGTATGATTCACCTTGAATTGATGTATAGACTTATTCTTTGCCTCCAAATATGTAGAATACGATGAAATTAAAGTCAAATTGGGATTTTATTTTATTATTATTATTATTATTATTATTATTATTATTATTATTATTTTTACATTCTGATCAAATTTTGATAAGGATGTCAAAAAGATTGCATCGAATTGTTACCAAACAAAAATAAGGAAAGTTGTATTTTTCCACTTTTGTAATAAGACACGTGCCTAGGCATATCTAGGGTGCGTGTCTAACTGGTTTGGGATGCCTCATTTTTTGTTGGGGCACACACCTCTTATACAGGTTAGGAATCGCTTCTCACCTAATTTTTGAAAGCCAAACAATCTTTAATATTTTTATCATAACTTTTTCTTCTAATATCGGATTGAGTTGATTCAAACTGTTTTGAAAATCTAACTTGGAGGGATACAATTCTTCTATAAGTATCATTTTTTCAATTCGAAAGTTTGCTATGCCAAAATTGGGTCTCAATATAAGGTTAAAAATCTTAAGCGTAACTTTTTTAGCTGAAAGTTAATATGTGATAATACTTTGAATATACCTCATCCCTTTGGCTTCTTTTCCCATCCAAATTACCCATAACACTCTCGAATCTATACATTCAACACAACTTTTGAGCATTTGCACTTTAGGCCTCGAACTATACATTTATTCTCCAATTGTATCCAATTAAATCCTTAACATCTTTGATCTTCATTTTTTCGCTCATCTCATTTATGGATTGTTTCTAATTTAGTCCCCAAATTCTGAATTTCGTCTTCCTTTTTTTTATTACTATTTTTGCATTCTTTTCTCCAATTCCTCATCAAACATTGAGTTTTACCTATAAAATGTAATATAACACAAGTTAGATAGTATTTTATTCAAATAATAGTAAAATATCATCATTTTGGATCTCGAATAAGTGTGGAAACTATATTTATCACTTGTACATGGTGTTTTCTTATTTTAAGTAGAGAGAAGTCAAGAGGTAAAAGAGTTTTCAATTTGAACTTTTGATTAGATCTTGTGGACGTCAAAAAAATCGGTGAACAATCTAAATTCGTTTTTCTCATCTTTTATTTATTTTTCCATTTTATTTTATCCGTTAATATTCAACTTTAGCATTAGAGTGTGCAATTTATAGGTTACAGGGGGTGGATGGGGTACAAAGTGTCTAGATTAGAAAAAACCAAACCCAACCATGTAGTTCAGTTCAATTTCACGAAAAAAATTAATGGTTTTAATTTTTTGAATCGAGAACTATTTGGTTCTAGTTGTCGGTTCTCAAACCAGAGCAAGAGCCAAAGCTTGAACCATAACCAAACTTAAATTTTAATTTTGTTTTTCTATATAGTTAAATTAAACTTTTAAAGATTGGTCATATTTTAATATAACTTGACATCTTTTCTTGGGCATAGACCAGAAATCAATAAATAGTCTATTAATGAATTTAGTTTTTTCTTGTCTTTGGTTTAGTTGATAAAAAATTGAGAGTGTGGTAAAGCACATGCAGTGTGATATTGAAGGGGCAGGGTGGTTGAGAGATGAGATATATTTGTAACAATTTCTTACACAGTGGAATATGTCATCCGCAGTCCGTAACTTCTTCAATTTTGAAATTAATTATTTAAATTTTTTTTATTTTTCTCCATATGTATTAATACACTTTGATCCTCCCACGCAATATATTCTGAGTACAAGGATCCGTGGAAAAAAAAAAATATCATGTGAAAAAACAAAGTTGGCCTAACATAAGTTGAACGTTTAAATTTATTTTCAATAATAAAAGGGCCTAACCTATCAATTTTGAAAAAGGAAAGTAAATTAATTCTGAGAATTCTTCCCATACGAATTTGGTTAGGGAATTGTAAAGATGAAATAAATTGATTGTCATTTTCCAAGATTGCTGTATTTTCGAAGTTGGAAAATGTCAAAAAATTGTTACATTTTGGAAAAGAATATTAGGCTGAACCCATGCGTTGTTTCAATCGAGTTGGTACAAATTTAAGTTAAATTAAACTGTTATATAAATTGACATGCTTTTCATCTTTCGTGTATAGGCCAGAAAGCAAAATGTTTTCTATAATTGAGTTTATTTTCTTGTTGTCTTTATCATTTGTACAAATGGCAAAATATTTAGGGTATGGCAAAGCATATGTAGTGTGGAATTGGTGGAGAAGGATGGTTGAGACATGAGATATATATGTAAATATTTCTTATACGTGGAATACATAAGTATTTGGTAGTCCGTAACTTCTTCAATTTTAAAATTAATTACGTAAAATCTGCATTATTTTTTCTCCATATGTATTGATATATTTTTTACCCTCTTGTAATATATTCTTGAGGACAAAGATCGAGTGAAAAACAAAATATCATGTGAAAAAAATGAAATTGGCCTAACATAAACTGAATGCTTCGTTTTATTTATTTACTTATTTATTTTTTCAATAGTAGGAAAGGCCTAACTTATGTTTAAGATGTTAGGATTTATTTATTTTTTATTTTTTATTTTTTTTAACTTTACTGGGATTGTTACTAGAAACATGTCATAATTGAAAATCAGCCAATTCTGAGAAGGAAAGATGTAACGATCCAAATTTTTAATATTTAAATCATTATCAAATGTTCATTTAAATTTTAAACAACGTGGCATGCAATAATATATATAATTATGAAATAGTAATTTGCTCAAAATTAGTGGAAAATAATTTATATATTATTTACTAAAAAAATAAAAAATATTTTCCTACGCCATATCTTAAATGTGCATTTTGGAAAGATCACATAGAATTAAACTGTAAATTAAGAATTAGAGGCAAAATCATTTTACATGTGTATTATATATATATATATATAGAGTGAAAATGGGTTATGAAATATTATTATCATAAAAACTTATTCAAAGCATAAAAAAAACAACCAAATAGCATAGGCTCCAAATTCTAAACAAATTAATAGATTCATATAATCATGAAATTAAAGTCACTTCTAGGAATAAAATTTCAGCCACATTATTTCTGATTTACTTTATTGAGTCCAAAAAATTCTGACACAATGACTGCACCTCATCGGCTTCCAACCCACGACCACTCTAACCAGTGAAAAGTAGGGGAAATGTTGAGTATATGAAAATACTCAATAGAATACAAGTAATTGTGCAATTTCATATAAAATATCAATTCATACATCAAAATAATTATACAGTTATCTCGTATCTTTAGAAATCGGTAAGAGCTATTAATATATCATAAATTGGTACCAGATTATCATATCATATTATCATTAGCATAACATTTATCAATATGAATAAATAAAAGCAAACGGGACAAACTACTTGCAGGTTGTAATCCTGCCTCATTAGATCAAATAAATTTTTGAAAGGCAAAATCGAAAATCAAGATCCAAATCGTTTACATTGTACCGCTGCAGTTGTAAATGGAACTTTATTTTATTTTTATTTTTTAAAGGATGGAGAATTGCTTTATGCGTTGGAAAAATATGAAATTAAAATCTGACCTGTTAGAATTTGGGTGTAACACGAATTTTTTGATGAAGATAATTGAGAGTTCTAATTAAATTGCATATTAAGAGGAATTCTATTTTGAATGTTTTTGGAATTCTATTGGAAATTTATTGGACAAATTATAGCTGAAGTTCTATTTGAAAGTCCTATTGGAAATTGAAATTTGTGCCGGACTTAAAGGAATCAAGATTAGGAAACTTTTGGGTATTCTACTTCATATACAACTCTATTTTTAGAGTTCGGATTGTTCCCTATATATATTTGGCTTTGCTCTACGATTCAGTTAGCTATTTAATCTCAATACAAGTTAAACAAATAAAAACACAAAATCTTCGCATTCTTTCTTATATTAGAACTAGTCTTTGACACGTGTGTTGCACGAATTTTGTATTTATTGTATTTTTATTAGCGTCAAAATTGTAGATTTTTCAAAATTGATTGAAGATTCGAAGTATCTGGTAAAGTCTAATCGTTTAATTCATTATATTAACACAGGATGCATAGAATTACATAATCTATCATATAAAATTTTTAAAATTAATTTTTATAAAGTAATATATTTTTATGTTTTTTTTTTTGAAGGTGAAATATAATAGTACTAAAAAATATAAAATAATTAAATTTTTATTAATTATAAAAAATAAAATATTATGGAGGCTCAACATGGAGGCCTCCATAATTATGAAGGCCTCATGTTGAGGCCTCCGTAATAGCGGAGGCCAACATGTTGGCCTCCAGAATTACGGAGGCTCATGCTTGAGCCTCCGTATGAGCCTCCGTAATTCTAAAGGCCTCAACTTGAGCCTCTGTTTAACGGAGGCTCATGTGCGCTTGAACCTCCGTAACATGTATTTTTTTTACTTTTTGTTTTTTCATTGGCTCTCAGTATAATAATTTAATTTCATTTAATCAACTTAATTTTTTTAATATTCTTAAAATAAAAATACATAAAATAATGAATGTTCACTCTTTCTCCATTTTTACACACAACAACCATGTTTCTCTATTTCTCCATACTATCTCTTTCACCATTTTCTCACGCTATCAACCATGTATCTTTAGAAAGTTTATTTTTGAGCACATAAATAAGTTTAAATAAAAACATTATTTTTATATATGTGCGTAAAAGATATATAGTAATTATTTGGATGACCAAAAAATAATATCAATCAAAATGTTTACGAACCGTTTAAATACTAATTTATTGAGGGGGTTAATTCAAAAGCAAAAGTATGAATCCCATAAGTATATGATTGAAAATATGTTTGAATAAAAATGTTGAAAATTGAAGACCAAATATGTTAACATATGAAGATAATTATTTTTCGAGAAATGAGTTTTTATTACCATTTCATTTTTATCATGAAATAATTCTAATCTTAATATGTTAGATTGTGCTTCAAAATTACATAATCTATAAAATATAATTTTTAAAATTAATTTTTATAAAGTAATATGTTTTTATGATTTTTTTTTATTTTTTGGAAGGTGAAATATAATATTACTGAAAAATAAAAAATAATTAATTTTTTTATTAATTTTATAAATTATGGAGAGCCTCCATAATTATGGAGGCTCGAATATGAGTTTCCATTATTACTTTACTAAAAAAAAAAAAATCATAAAAACATATTATTTTATAAAAATTAATTTTAAAAATTATATTTGATAGATTATATAATTTTGAAGCATAATTTAACATATTAAGATTAGAATCATTTCATGATAAAAATGAAATGATAATAAAAACTCATTTCTCGAGAAACAAATATATTCATTTGTTAATAAATAAAAATATTATTTTTATATATGTACGTAAAAGGTATATAGTAACCATTTGGATGACCAAAAAATAATATCAATCAAAATATTTATGAATCATTTAAATAATAATTAATTGAGGGGGTTAATTCAAGAGCGAAAGTGTGAATTCCATAAATATATGTAAAAAAATTCGCTTAAAGATATTTAAAAAATAAAAAAAAAACTTATAATTGTAAAAATTACTTGTAACTTAACAATATATTAACTTAAAATTTTGGAGTAAATGTAGCGACTGGAAAAAAAAAATGTGTTTTTTTTCGTTTCAAATAAAATTTTCTTATAGGACTCAAATATAATTTGGGTTATATTATTATGTCACTACGACACTTCCTAATAGTTCAAATTAAATTTTGGTTACGAAAGTAAAATTTCGCGTACTTAATTTTCTCAAATATTACAAGGTGTTAAAATCGCTTTTAACGACAAAATTTTATGTTAATTTGGTTACATTATTTTTCTTACGACACACTTTATTTTAATACTACCATTTTTGTTTTCATTATGTAAACTTTTTTTTTTTTAAATTGGACAAATTACTTGCATGTTTCATCATCCACATTTATGCTCCAACTTATCATTTTAATAAACTTCCATTTTTGTCAATGCCAAAAAATCGTCCCTGATCATTCATTTGAAAATAAAATTACAACTCCAATTTTTATCCATTACCCCCACTTTATTATCCATTGTAACCTCCAATTTTAACCAACCCTATCTTAGCATATTAATCTCCATTTTGTTAACTGCCAACAATTATCATTTTAACTCCCTACTAACCATTTTTTTTTATTTCCCCACATTAGTTAACTGCCAGCCACATCATTTGAAATATATATAAAAAAAGGGGGTCCCTTTATTTTTAAATCATAAGTTTGTTTAGATAACTCAAATTTAAAAACTTCTTTAGCCCCATTTTCTCCCCTAATTCTTTTGCCCATTTCCCATAAACTAAAGTATCTTTAAATCTGAAAATTTATTTGAAGAAGAGGCAAGAAGTACGCTGCATTTTAGATCTATATATTGAACGCGAAAAGGGTATTCAAACTCCAAATATCAAGGTAGGGGTGTTTCGGCACTTATGTAAGTGATGTAGGATTTATATATTTTCGTTTGCATTAAATGTGTTATTGTGTTGCTCATGATGGAATCACCGTTTGGTGGTTTAAACAAGAGATGAAGAGATGATTATGACAAATGAAATGGGGTTATTAAAACCTATGAGTAAGCGGACTGACTGATCACCAATTCGTTTGAAATTGACGGTAACACAATTGACCAAAGTTTTCATTTCTGAAAATATATATATTTTACCGTTCACTTAAGTGTTTCCTACTGAATATTATCTATAGTACTCATCCCTGCAAATAATTTTACAGGTTAGGATCGAGGCATGGCAGTGGTTGGCATAGTGGCAAATGTTCAGCGATCTCTAATACTTTCGATTCCTAGTAAATTTTTCCATTTATGTACACATTTTATGGATACTTAGATGACACTTTTTAGAAATGTTTTAATGTTTATTTTTTCTAGATTCATGGACGATGCATGTTAACTAGAAATTAGAGGTGTTGGATTGAATATGTATGAAGTTTAAATTTATGCTGGGTTAAATTTTAGATTCTGTCCTCCTATTTGAAAATGGTATAACTTGCGCTACGGTGCATGTTTTTAAGTGAAATCAGTGGTGTTTGAAATGTCTATGAGTCTTCTAATACTGGCCTTTAGAATTTCTCAAAAATATTATCTAAAAATAAAATTATGCCTTTTTTAGTAAACTGTGTCGTGTCGAATCCGAGATTTCTGTCCAACATGTTCGAGTAATATTTTCGTGTTTCAAACGTTATCGTCGAAATCCAAAATTTTTATATGTGGTACATATATGAATGCTTTAGTCCCTGTAAAAATTTCAACAATTTTAATAGACATTTGCTAGGCCAAAGATATTTTTCTTCCGCTGTCATTATATCCATAACTGTCGATTTGCCTTCAAATCTTTTACAAAATCAAATTTTGCTACATTTACCTAAGTTATATAGCTAACTACCTTCCATTATATTTTTATATATAAAAAAAAATTGATTTATAAAATACTTTGACTAGCGTCAAAAATTTTTAAAATTAAATATTAACTCATATATTAAATAGATGATCTATAAATAAAATATATTAACATTGAGGCCTCCATGTTAATTTTGGAGGCCTCATGGTCTCCAGAATTCTTGAGGCCAACATGTTGGCCTGCGTAATTCTGGAGGCCAATAAATAATATTAATATATAATAATAATATATTATTATAAATATTAATAATATAATTAATATTATATTATTATAATAATAAGTTATTATTATAATAATTTTATAATATTATAAAATTATTATAATAATAATAATAATACGGAGGCTTTTCTCGGCAAGCCTCCGTATTTACGGAGGCCAACACTGGCCTCCGTGAATACGGAGGCTCGGAGGCTCATGTGTTGAGCCTTGATTATGGAGCCTCCGTTATTACTTTACTAAAAAAAAAGAAATTTTAAAAACAGTGTGGCTGGCCTCCGTATTACGAAGGCCCGAAGGCTCATGTGTTGAGCCTCCGTGTAACAGAGGCTATTACTTTACTTAAAAAAAAAATAACAAAAAAATAATACTTTATAAAAATTAATTTTAAAAATTATATTTGATAGATTATGTAATTTTGAAGCACAATCTAACATATTAAGATTAGAATCATTTCACGATAAAAATGAAATGGTAATAAAAACTTATTTTTTGAAAAATAAATATATTCATTTGTTAACATGTTTGGTCTTAATTTTTTAAAATTTATTTTTCTTCAAACATATTTTCAATCATATTTTTATGGAATTCACACTTTCGCTCTAGAATTAGTGTGGAGAAATAGAGAGGCATGACTATAGCGTGTAAAAATGGAGAAAGAGTAAAAAGGGCTTTATGATATAATCCTATACGCCACGTAAATTGAGGAAAAGCAACAAAGTAACTATATCAAACACGTAAGATAAATAAAGTCGTTGCTTTCTCTAAAAAAAAAAGTTACAGTGAGACAAAATGGAAGAATCTACTGTTCTTTCTACAATAGTGAAATATTGCCCTTTTTATATAGTAATGATAAAATCTCCAGTCTCTGCAAATTATTCTTGTGTTCTTGTGATAAGTTGCTTCATATTGTGGTTTAATGTCTTATTTTCTCCAACAATTTAAACTTGAATTAATCCAATATCATCTTCCGTTTTTAACAAATTAGTTTTACATCTGATCTGGATTATAACATGACTTTTGTAGAGTATATATACAATCTTAAAAAAAGAAAAAGTCTTCGCGCAACTAGAAGTAGAGTTGTGCTATACATGGAATTGGATAATAATGACTTTACAAAATTTAGATATGTTATAAAATTAAGGGGAAGAGAGAAAATAATAGAAGAAATAAAGAGTTAAAACTCAATTGTGTATTATTATGAACCAATGTCCTATATTTATAGGATCCAAAATAAGAGTTACAATTGTAATAAAATAAATCTTCTAAACCATAGATAAAACTTATCCATGTATCATGATAATACTAAATAAGTATCAATAATTATCTCATTATTTTACAACACTTCCCCTTTTATGATTGTTTGTACAATAACTACATCATTAAAACCTTGTTTTATAAAAACCCAATGGGAAAAGAATCAAACAAAGGAAAAAAAGTACAATGATTTTGGAATACTAAAAATAAATGCTGTCTCATTAAAACCTTACTAGAAAAATCCAGTGAGACAAAACCTAAGCTAGGGAAAAAGGGTACAGCTACTCCCCCTGATGTTGATCACTGAAAATCTTTGAGTTGACTCATTCCAATTTCATGAACTAATTTCTTGAATGTAGATGTTGGTAGTACTTTTGTGAATAAATCAGTCACATTGTCACTTGAGCGAATTTGTTGGATATTGATAACATCATTCTTTTAAAACTTATGTGTATGAAAGAATTTTGGAGAAATATGCTTTGTCTTATCATTTTTGATATAGCCTCCTTTGAGTTGTGCAATACAAACTACATTGTTTTCATACAAAATTGTTGGACTAACATTTGTTGAAATTAATCTGCATGGTGCTTGGATATGATGGATCATGTTTCTCAACTACATACATTCTCGCCCTGTTTCATGGATTGCAATAATTTCAGAATGATTTGAAGATGTAGCTGTCAAGGATTGCTTCACAGATCTCTATGATATAGCTGTTTCTCCACGTGTAAATACGTAACCCATTTGTCATTTAACTTTACGTGGGTCAGATAGATAACCTACATTTGCATATCCCACTAAAGCAGATCCCGACTTTTGAGAATAAAATAATTCCAAATCAATAGTACCCTTTAGGTAACGAAAAATATGTTTAACACCATTCCAATGTCTTTGAGTTGATGTAAAGCTATATCTTGCAATGAGATTTACAGAAAAAGCTATGTTGGGTCGAGTGCAATTTGCAAGATAAGTTAATGCTCCAATTGCACTAAGATATGATACTTAGGATCAAGAACTTTTTCTCCATCTTCAAGTGGACGAAATGGATCTTTTTTTCATATCAAGTGATCGAACAACGATAGGTGATGCCAATGGATGTGCATTATCCATGTAAAAAAGTTTTAAAACTTTTTCTGTATACGTAGATTGGTGAACAAATAATCCATCTACGAAATGTTCAATCTGCAATCCAAGACAAAATTTGGTTTTTCCCAAATCCTTCATTTCAAATTCATTTTTCGAATAATCAACAGTTTTGTTGAGTTCTTCAGGAGTTCCAATTAAATTTAAATCATCAACATAAACTGCCACAATCGCAAATCCACTATTTGTTTTCTTTATGAAAACACATGGCAGACATCGTAATTTTATAGCCCTCATTCAACATATATTCGCTAAGGCGATTATACCACATACGTCCGGATTGTTTTAATCCATATAATGGTTTTTGCAATTTAATTGAGAACATAGTTTTCGGACATGTATCGTTTGTTCCTTGTATCTTAAGTCCTTTGGGGACTTTCATATATATGTCACTATCAAGTGAACCATACAAATATGCAGTTACTACATCCATAAGGCGCATATCAAGCTTTTGTGATACGGTCAAACGAATTAAGAATTTAAAAGTGATGGTATCCATTATGTGATAATATGTTTCCTCATAATAAATTTTTGGTCTTTGTGAGAAATCTTGAGCTACTAGTCGGGCTTTATACCTTGTGATTTCATTATTTTCATTTCTCTTTCGTACAAAGACCCATTTGTATTCAACATGGATTACATTTTCAGGTGTTCAAACCACAGGTCCAAACACTTTTCGTTTCTCCAAAGAATTAAATTTCGTCTGTATGTTTTCTTTCTATTTTGGCCAATCATTTCTATTTTGACAGTTTTGAACCAACTGTGGTATATGATCCTCATTCTATATAATATTAAGAGCCACATTAAATGCGAAAATATTGTTTATAACAACATTATTTCATTCCCATAATTTATGGGATAACATGTAATTTATTGAAATCTCATTATTTTCGGATACTTGTAGTTTTTTAGGAACCGTATTTTCAGTATCTGATTGATCAATCTTTTTTAATATAACTTCTTTCGAAATTTTTGGTTGATTTTTCTCATGTACTTTTTTTTTTCGAGGTACGGAGTCTTTTGAACCAACTGGTCGACCACGTTTCTGACATATTTGAGATTCATTTGCTACAGCAGATTGTCCTACAGTGACATCAATTTTTGCTGGAATATTTTTTGTTAGAACATATAATTTTATCACTTTTCTTGTGTTAATAAATACATCAGGTAATTGATTTGCAACTCTTTGCAAATGAATGATTTTTTCAACCTCTTGCTCACATTGATTGCTAGGGTGATCAAAATGAGATAGAGTTGTTTTATTCCAAGAAATTTTATCTTGTTTTTCAGAATGTAGTTTTTCCCCGCCCAAAGTTGGGAAAGTCATTTAATCAAAATGACAATCTGCAAAACGTGCAGTAAATAAATCATTCGTTAAAGGTTCAAGATACCTAATAATTGATGGTGAATCAAAACTCATAAATTTCAAGTCTTCGTTGGGGACCCATTTTACTACATTGTGGGGATGAAATATGAACTTGGACAGCACAATCGAAGACCCGTAGGTGAGAAATATCGGTCATAACCAAATGTTAGTTGCAAAGGTGAATATTGATAATAAGCAGTTGGTCTAATACGAATCAATGATGCAACATGTAGTATGGCATGACCCCAAACAGAAGCTGAGAATTTTGTTTTCATAAGTAATGGTCTAACAATAAGTTGTAGACGCTTAATAGATAACTCAGCCAAACCATTTTGTATATGGACATGCGCAACTGAATATTCAATTACAATTCCAATTGACATACAATAATCATCGAATGTTTGTGATCTAAATATAACAGTATTGTTAAAGCGAATAGTTTTAATTGAGTAATCGAGAAATTGTATTCGTAATTTTATAATTTGAGCAAGTAGTCTAGCAAAGGAAAATAGGCAAACATGTGACCATCTAGTGGAAGAATCAATTAATACCATAAAACAATGAAATGGTCCACATGGTGGGTGTATTGGCCTTCATATATCTCAATGAATTCTTTCCAAGAAAGTTGGAGATTCAACATTGACCTTTGTAGTTGAAGGTCTAATGACTAACTTGCCTTGCGAACAAGTTACACATGGATAATCATTAGGTAAAAGAATCCGCTGGTTCTTTAAAGAATGTCCATGTGAGTCGTTTATTATTCGACGCATCATTATAACTCTTGGATGTCAAAGTCGATCATGCCAAAGTATAAAATTTTTTGGGTCAACAAACTTCTGGTTTGTGACATTATTTGATTCAACCATTTTTATAAATGTATAATACATGCCAGATAGGAGTACATGAAATTTTTCTTCTATATGCTTCCGACCAGATACAAAAGAAGTTATACAAAGATATTCAATATTATTTTCTTATGTCGTCTCAATATGATATCCATTATAATAGATATCTTTAAAATTAAGCAAATTTCTTCTGGATTTGCTAGAATAAAGTGCTCGTTAATATATAATTTTGTATTATTTGGCAAAATAATACAAGCTCTTTCGGAGCCTTCAATGATATTCGAAATGCACCTGATATTGTATTGACATCATTCTTTTTTAATGTTAAGTCCAAAAAATATTTTTTGTCTTGAAGAATAGTATGTGTAGTTGCACTATCAATCAAACAGGTGTCTTGACAATCCATCATGAATCTATCAATATAACAAAATAGATATATTTAAAAAAAACTTGAATTTAAATTCAAAATGATAAGTGTAATTAATACTGTGAAATTAACGATAGATAATGAAGTTCAAAATTTTTGCGAAAAGTAAAAACATGTTTCAAACTAAATTATAAAATAAAGGGAAATACTAGAAATATAAAAAAAACTAATATATATCTTCTATCACACCACTCTCAATCAAATGGTCAATATTTTCATTTGGATCAGCAAAGAAATCGAAGACATCCAAATGAGTCACATCAATTGGACCATCATAGTCAACAAAATTTGTCTCCACTTTTTCCTTTCCCTTAATTGATTTTTTGTAGAGATCCACAAAGTGTTTTGCCGTACGACAGGTACATGTCCAATGCCCTTTCATTCCACATCTAAAACAACTTTCTTCATGTACCTTTTTAGGTGTGCTACTTTCATTTACTTTGTGCATTTTGAAATTGTTGCCTTATTGTTGATAACTTTGTTGATTATTTCGCCCATGGTCTACTCCGTGTGCATGTCTGCGTCCACATCCAAATCCACGTCCACGTCCACGTCCACGCCCACGTCCACGTCCGCTTCCTTGTCTTGATATTGTATTTGCTTCAGGCAATATTACATAACCAGTTTGACGTAATCCATGATGATGAATAATCCATGATTTTTCATCAGCAGTTCATTATTCTATTCAACAAAAAGCAGGTAAAATATAAGTTCTAAATACTTCTTGAAACCATGCTCACGATATTGCTGGTGCAGGAGAACATTCGAGGCGTGAAAGGTGGAAAAAGTTTTCTCCACATATCTTCATCAGTTATTTTTTCCCCACACAATCTCAATTTTGAATATATTCTGAACAATTCAAAATTGTACTCACTAACAGTTTTGAAGTTTTGCAAACGAAGGTGCATCCACTCATAATGGGTTTTGGGAAGGACTATAGTCCTTTGATGATCAAATCTTTCAATGAATTTTTTCTAAAGAACCTGTGGATCTTTCTCAGTAAGATATTTAATTTTCAGTCCATCGTGAAGATGATGACAAAGGAAGATGAGTGCTTTTGCACGATCCTGCAGGGATTCTTTATTTCCTTGTTTTATTGTCTCTCTCAAACCTTTTGAGATAAGATGTATATCAATATCAAGTACGCATGATAAATAATTTTTGTCAGAGACGTCAAGTGCAGCAAACTCAAGTTTTGTGATGTTTGCCATTTGATTAACTACACAATAACATAAAAGAAAATATAATTAGTTTCGAAAAATATGATTAAACATCATATAATAATTAATCAAGTAGTAAATATCAATATGAAATAAGTTATGTGTTTTCCTTCAAGGATAAACATTAATATAATATGTTCTTCGAAACATATGCTACTTTAAGAGCACGTATTTTATTATTATTATTTCTTCAAGATCAATACGTCAATATTCTTCTGGAATATTGAAAAATATAATTTATGCTTTTCAGAAGCAAATAATATTCTTTGAGAATATTAATTATGATGTTGTGCTAATTTGGGAGCAACAATAAATTATTTATAATAAATAAATAAAGTACTAAATTCATAAATTATACTAGTGTTAAAAGAATAGAACGTGATAATTAATTGAATGACAAATACTGCTTCAACAGACACAGTTACACGTGCAATAATATAAAACCATTATACAATTTTTATTTTATTTTATTGAAAGATGTGTTGTTGGATATTAATTCCTGTCTTGCACATAAATTGAGAAAAGACATGAATAGCTCTCGAAAAAAAAATTGATGGAATATCATAGATTGGATGAATTCATACACTGATATGACATTAATAAAAAAAAAATAATGATTGGAGTGAAAAGTAATCATTACCTTTGCATGCTAAACTTTGGCTAAAATAAGTTAACAAAATAATTACATTTAAACAATTACACACAATTGAGGCAGGTCACGTAATAATGGGTGGCAGAATATGTTATTTTTGCTTTAACCATAAACCATTGTATATATGCAATAATGGGTAGCAGAATCAAGGGACAAACGTAATCACTTCGACAGAAATAATATGATACCAATGTAAAATTCACATGTTATCAAATTAATTTTGATATACATGATAAATAATTATGCTTAAAAATTACTACCTTCTCCAAACTTTGAAAAATTAAGTTATCATACTAATAACGTGCTATAAAATTAAAGGGAAGAGAGAAAATAAGAGAAGAAATAAGAGTTAAAACTCAATTGTATATTATTATGAACCAATATCCTATATTTATAGGGTCCAAAATAAGAGTTACAATTGGAATAAAATAGATCTTCTAAACTATAAATAAGACTTATCCATATATTATGATGATACTAAATAATCATCAATAATTATCTCATTATTTTAAAACAAATAAGAATTTTGAGTTTGGAAATAATATCAAATACATTGTTTCCTAGTCCATCAGTAAAACAAATCATTTGGCTGATATATTAAGTGAAGATAAGAATTAACCCTTTCATATTTATCAAAATTGGATTTTAATCTATCATTCATGTGAATAAGGCTACAATTAAAATTGATTCATAAACTAAATATATTAATCACAAATTAAAAATAATATTTTTGAACTTCTATATCTTGGGCATAACTTATCTGAATTAAGTTAGTCTCGAGTCCATAATGCGTCATTTAATACGAACTACCTAACGAGTTCAATATTGATACGCTAAATCTCACTCTATCAATATCTAATTATTTGACCCAAAATAATAAGAATTTATACCCATTTCACTTTGGTCCCCGAACTTTCCAAAATTATGAAAATATAGAATATAGAACAAATAATTTTATTTTATAAAATTTTTGGGCGTTACAAAAGAAAGTCAATTCAGATAATTTTTCCATTATGAATTTTGCTGGCACTCATTTTTTCATCAATGAAAAATGTTCAAAAATTGGTACGTTGTTGGAAAAGAATATTTGGCCAAACCCGTGCATTATTCAAGTCAAGTTGATGCAAATCTAAGTTAAATTAAAATGTTAACGATTGATCATACATTAAATATAACGTCACATGTTTTGATCTCTTTTGTGTATTGACCAGAAAAAATAGTCTATCATTCAGCTTATTTTCTTGTCGTCTTTGTCATTTGCTCAAATGATAAAATATTGAGGGGTGTTAATTTAGCTCGCTGGCTTGAACCGCCAATGACTCGGCCCACAAAAAGGTTTGAGCTGACTAGGCTCGAGGCTAGGTTTTACCTAGCCAAGGCAAAGGCCGAGCCCCATTTTTGGGGCGGTCGGCCTAAGCGTGTGCCAACCCGTGACATTCTGAGCGTTTAAGAAAAAAAACGTATTGCAGCAGTGCAGTAGGCAACAACAAATAGCTGCCAGTAAGCAACAAGTCATTGCCTATATTTACAGGCTGCTGCACTGCCCGAAAGCAGACAGTGTCTTAGATATAAAAAAAGAAGCGAGTCGGCTAAGCTAGATAAGGTCCGGGTCGAGCCTAAATATTTAGGTCGAGCAAAAGCTCTGCTTGGCTCGACTTGGCAATTTAAAATTTTGCTGAGATTGTTTCAAAAACATGTCCTAATTGAACATCTATCCATTTTGAAAAGGAAAGAGAATTAATTTGACAATTCTTCCCGTACGAATTTAATGAATTGAAAAGATGAAATAAATTGATTATTCATTCTTCAGCATCGGAAATGTGAAGGCGAAAGATTGTCGTTTATTGCAACATTGTAAATGTGAGGATGATTGTCCTTTTCGGTAAGGTATTGGAAAAGAATATTTGGCCAAACCCATGCATTATTTGAGCCAAGGGGGGTGCAAATTAAAGTTAAGACAAACTAAAGATTGAACACAATTTAACTATAACTTGACATGTTTTTTCCTTTTGTGTATAGGCCAGAAAGTAATAAAAAGTCTACCATTGAGCTTATTTTCTTATTGTCTTTGTTATGTGTTCAAACAATAAAATATTAAGGGTTTGGTAAAGCATATGCAGTGTGATATTGGTGGGGCATGGTGGTTGAGAGATGACATATATTTTTAACAATTTCTTATGACGGTAGTCCGTAACTTCTTTGATTTTGAAATTAATTATTTAAAATTTATGTTATTTTTCTCCATGTGTATTCATAAACCTTTTTCTTCTCACGTGATATATTCTGAGTACAAATATCCAATATATTGCAGTTTATATAAGTTGTTATTAATTGGTTTTGATTAAAATTAAATATTGTATTTAATAAGGGTATGTACTGATATATGACAGGTACTTTTGATGGTGATTTCGACCTACTAGCTATCAATGAGTGGATTAGAGGCCTGGAGTGTATCTTCAACATATTGCTTTTACGGATGTACATAAGGTGTTATGCACATAATTCATGTTTCTTGGAGCAAATAGTTACTAGTGGGAATCTATTTCATGCACTAGGATCGAAAAGCAGCAGTGTAACCTAACTTGGAAACAATTTAAGGATGAAATGATGGCAAAGTACTTCCCACGGGCTTTGAGAGACTTCAAGGAATCAAAGTTTCTGCAACTCAAACAGGAAAACATGTCACTTACTGATTACGAGGGGTACTTTGAGCATATCTTATGGTATGCTCTATACACTTGGTAGATATAGAAGTTAAAAAGATCAGGATGTTTAAAAATAGACTATGCCCAAAGATTGGCATGAGCATTATGTCCTATCATTTCATTTCATATCGTAAAATGTTGGAGAGAGCTTATGCTATTTCATATCAAAGGACTACATTTGAACAATATGCCTAGTAGAACAAGGAGTCATTGGAAAAAAGAATGCAGAATGATCAAAGTAAGGATAGATGTAATTGGGAAAATAAAAGATAGCATAGGAATTCATATCAATGGGACGAATGGGAGTATTACACCTTGTTCTAAGTGTAATAATCTCCACAAGGATGAATACTTACTTAGTAAGAACATGTATTTTCGGTGTGCCAAGTCGGTATATATTACTTTCAATTGTACAGAGTTTCCAAGGAAAAAGGATGATGATTAGGGCAAGAACAAAAAAGAGAAGGCCCAAGTTTTTGCACTAAATCAACATGAAGTAGAGCAGGATCCGAATTTAATTGAAGGTATTTAATTATTATTTGAATTACCTTTTATGCTTTTGATTTTGCATCTTCCATCGCTAAGTCTAACATTTTAATTACAAAAGTAGGTATTCTATTATTATCTGATGTACCTGCTTATGTACTTGTTGACCCTAGTGCTACAAATTCTTTTATCTCTGCATCCTTCATCGCTAGGTCTAACTTTTCATGTGTCAAAATGAATAATGAATTAGAGGTTAGCATTCCTTCAGGAAGAACTCTTGCACAAATCAGATAACTAAGGTTATGAACTTAGAGATCGACGAAAAATACTATAGGTAGACTTATACCTTCTGGAGATGAAAGATTTCAACGTTATTTTAGGTATGGACTGGTTTGGATTCAATCTTGGGACCATTCGATATCACGAAAAAGATGTATTATTTCACAGATTGGGAGAAAATTAGTTCCATTTCTCTGGAGCAAAGTTTCAAGTCCTTACCTTGCCTTATATCGACTTTACACGTGGAGAAGCAAGGTAAGGAGTCAAGTCAATGATTCTTAGTTATTGTTGAGACAACCCGGATCCTTAACAATTCGATTATTACTAAAATTCAAATTAAACTTAAATAAAAGACTTGAAATGAATCAATAGATTTTTATAAAAATAAGGAAAAATTGCAGCCGAGGTATCAAACCTTTCGTTTATTAACAGACTTTGCCCAAACCTTTTATTTGTGCCACTGGAGGTACCAAACCTTTCAAAAATCTGCACCCGAAGTTCAAATGGATGGAAACCGTCCATTTGACCGTTAGTTGACCAAAAAAAGTAAATTTTGACCTATTTTGACCAAATTAGAATGGGCAAAATGGTAACTTGATAATTACAATATTAAATAAATTGAACAAAAAATCAAAAAATCAAGAAATTAAGAAAAGAAATTAAAAAAGGGTTGTCTTCTTCAACCTCCCCACCCCATCGCACCCCACCCCACCCCACCATCTTTGTCCCTAAACTAGCCACGAGCACCACCACACCCCACCTAACCTATCACAAGGGTTCTCCATATCCTCTAGGGTTCTCCCTTGTGTCTCAGGCAATAATGTGTAGAAGAAAATCCAGGCCACAATTGCAATCCCTACGAATAGCAATTAAAGAATCAGCATTAGAAGCAATTAAATCAAGAAATTGACAACAATTTCTCTATCAAATACTCAATTCTTTGTCCTCCAAATCAGTCCTTCAATCCCAATTTCTCTTCCCCGTATTTAAATCCCACCACCATTCCACGTTTTCGGTTAACCCCAATACTTCCGTTTGTCATCCCATCTCCGCCGTGCATGCGACAAAACTTGCCAAAACACCTCTCATCGCCACCAAGAAGCCAACCGTGTCACCAACTCACCACCGTCCTCCGCCGTTAAGTGGGTTCTGGAGAGTTGGCATAAACATAGGAAAATATCAATATCTCGAGACAAACCCAGAAATATTTGAGGATTGGATTGAGAATCCATTTTGGAGAAATGCAAATTTGTAAGAAGCTATCAGAAAAGCTATAGAAGAACAATAAATGAGAACCTTTTTTCTTTTCTTTTTCTTTTTCTTCTTTTTTTCTCCCCCAAATGTGGGTTTGACAAATCTTTAGGGGAGGTGGTGATGGGTTGTAGATTATGGGAGCAGTGGTGGTTGCAACAATGGGTAGCTGGTGGTGGTTTGTGCATATTGTTGACAAAGATGGTGAGGTGGGGTGGGGTACGATGGGGTGGGGAGGTTGAAGAAGACAACCATTTTTTAATTTCTTTTCTTAATTTTTTGATTTTTTTGTTCAATTTATTTAATATTGTAACTATCAAGTTACAAATTTACCCATTCCAATTTTGTCAAAATATGTCAAAATTTACTTTTCTTGGTCAACTAATAGTCAAATGGACGATTTCCATCCATCTGGACTTCGGGTGCAGATTTTTGAAAGGTTTAGTACCTCCAGTAGCACAAATGAAATGTTTAGGTAAAGTCTACTAATAAACGAAAGGTTTGGTACCTCAAATACAATTTTCCCTAAAAATAATTGTGATTCAACATTATTCATAATAAGTGAATTTTAAAGATAATACGTTTGATATAAAAAAAAAAAAATCTTGAAATGAACATAAATCAAATAAAATTTGACATAACTTCATAAAAATTGTTTTGAATATCCCAAGATGGCATTCATCTCAGCGTTTACCACCTCGAACCATTAATTTTCTGAAAATGATAAAAGGAACATAATGTGAGATAAAATCTCAATAACTATGTGTGAGTAAATTTTGTTCATGTGCATGCATTTCATGGAAGATTTCATACTTGCATAGGAAGACACAAAAATTGGACCTAACTTAGATGTAACCGAATCTCCGTACATAGCGCTACTGTACTCTAGTTTGTCCATACAATCTTATACATAATACGACAGAAAACTTAACATAGCCATGAAATAACATATATAGGATTACTCACATAATAACGTAACAGCACACTTACCGTTTCACTGGACAATTTGAAATGATAAAAGTTATTGTTGGAGAGAGATCCTTGAGCCGCGTTTGGGGTTGTGTGATTGTCTAAGTATACGATTATATTTAATATGAAAATGACAAGAGAAAGAGTAAAGGCGGAGAGATGGAGAGGGAGAGTGTAAATGGTTGGCGAGGGTAATCTAGTGCTGGGTTTATCTCCTAGTTATAGTATAAATTCTTGGACTATGTGTTGAAAAGTGAAAGGAAATTTCTAGAAGTTAAGCTTGGTTAATGCATAAATGATTCATTATCTTGAAAGTCGTCAAATCAATACCCTTAATCATGTTGTCCAATCAGCTAACTTGCTTGAAATTTGATGTAAATAATGCATGTGATTAAATCAATTACCTTTTATTTATATGGTCAAATCAATTACATTAACTTAAAACGTGTGAATAATGCATGTGGTTAAATAAATAATCTATAATTAAGACTAATTGGCATATTTACATATATTTTACACATGATTTCATCTAACTTCCAAATTTAACTTTCATTTAGATCCTCAAATTATTGGCTAGTAACCAATAAGGTCATTTAACTATGATAATAGCTAATAAGGTCATTAGGCTTTAATATAACGCACTTAAGTCCTAATTTTTGAATCTAATGAAGAGTAATAAAAATTCATGACGTGACAACCTACCTTCCTCAAAATAAATTTCATCCTCGAAATTTACCGTGGAACTCCTCAGAGAGTTGTGGGGTACTTGGCTTGCATTTCCACTTCTCACTCCCAAGTAGCTTCTTCGATTGGGTAATTACGCCATCGTACTTTTACTAAAGGGATCACCTTGTTCCTGAGTGCTTTATTAAATTTTTGATTGATAATTTTGACTGGTACTTCTTCATTACTCAAATCATGTTGTAACTCAATTGATTGTTGATTCACTACGTGGCTCGGATTAGGGATGTACTTTCTGAGCAGGGACACTTGAAACACATCATGTATTACTGAGAGTTCAAGAGGCAAAGCCAACTGATATGCTATACTTCCAACGCACCTTGTGATTTCAAATGGGCTATTGAATCTTGGTCACAACTTTATTTTCTTACCAAAACGTAACACTCCCTTCATAGGCACCACTTTGAAGAATATTTTATCATCTTCAAGAAATTCCAAGTCCTTTCTTCTCTTATCTACATAGCTTTTCTGTCCGTCTTTGAAACATTTTAATATTGTTACATATCTTTTCGATAGCCTGCATAGTTTGTTCAATAATTTCTAGACCCAAAATCTTACATTTGCCAACCTCGTTCTAATAAACCGGCCATCTGCATTTCCTCCCATACAATGCTTCATAGGGTGCAATGTCGATAGATGTGTAATAACTGCTGTTATAAGCAAACTCAATCAAAGGTAGATGTTTCTCCCTATATCCACCAAACTCTAAAACATACGATCGAAGTATATCCTCTAATGTTTTAATTGTTTGTTTGGATTGACCATCTGTTTGAGGACGGGAAGCTGTACTAAAGTTCAATTTAGTTCCCACAGCCCAATGAAAATTCTTCCAAAAGTTCGGTGAATCTTGGGTCTCTGTCCGGCACAATTGAAACTGTTATTCCATTCAACTTCACCCATTTCTTAACATACATCCGTGCAAATTGGTCCATAGAAAAAGTCATGTGGACCGATAAAAAATGAGTAGATTTGGTTGATCGGTCAACGATTACCCAAATGGCCTCATGACCTTTTACTGATTTTGGCAAACCTATAACAAAATCCATTATTACATGTTCCCATTTTCATTCTGAAATATCTAATAGTTGCAACAACCCTAATGGTCATTAGTGTTCGGCCTTTACTTGCTGGCATATCAAACACCTTTCAGCATATTTGGCTACATCTTTCTTCATTCTTTTTCACCAAAATATCATTTTTAGGTCCCGGTAGATCTTGGCACCTTCTATATGCACTGAATATGGGGTAGAATGAGCTTTATCAAATATTTCCTTCTTCAATTCTTGGAAGTTTGGTACATATAATAATTCTTGATAATACAGTGTCTATCATAAGATGTGGTGAAATTTTTTGTTTTCCCATCAGATAGATAACGCGGTCATCTGAGCTATGACACCAATTTTAGTTGTGATGTCTCGAGACTTAACCTTTCAAACTCCTTCCATAAAGGCCTCTGTGTAGTCAACATCGCCACTTGACCCATCGTCTTCCTACTCAGGGAATCAGTTACCACGTTTGCTTGCCTGGATGATAGTAGATTTTATCGTCATAATCCTTCACTGATTCAAGTCATCTTCTTTATCTCATTTTAACTCTTTTTGAGTGAAAATATACTTAAGACTTTTGTGGATTGTATAAATGTTACATTTGTTCCTGTATCAGTAGTGTCTCCATTCTCTAAGTCATATGTAGGATAATGTAGCTCATATGGTTTCAATTGTCTTGACGCATAGGCGATCACCTTGTTGCATTAAAACACATCCCAGGCCATGCTTAAATGCATAATTATAGATTACAAAACCTTCTGCCCCTTCTGGTATGGTCAACGTCCGTGCTTTAACCAATCTCTTCTTCAACTCTTCGAAGCTACATTTACAATTTTCAATTCAGTCAAATCTCGTATCCTTACGAGTTAATAGTGTCAATGGTCCAGATATCTTTGAGAACCCTTCAATGAACCTCTTGTAATATCTGGCTAAACCTAGAAAACTAAGAATTTCTTCCACACTAGTTGGCCTTAACCAATTCAGAACTGCCTCCACTTTAGTTGGATCTGTAAATATTATGCCCTAAGTCCAATCAACATTGGAGATAAATACTTTTAATATATAATTAATACGATTTAATGGCAGATCTATTATTTAATTAATAGACAATTAAATTAAATAATAGAGTCCGTAGATTTAAATCTTCGTAATTTGTTAATCACAAGGAGTTGTGATTGTGAGATACAAATTACATATGATTGAATCTTAAATCGTCCGTGGTCGTAAGTAATAATGAGATACGGATATCGTTATTACGAATAGACCATCACGTGTGGCATCTCTTACTTGTGAAGTAAGTAGCTGATCTCACAAGTTGAAGTGTGGTGACACTTAAAATGAACACGTGAATGTTTTGTTATAGAACGAAACATTAAAGACCCGCCAATAGATTTCAAATGGATAACTATCGGAGTGTCAGTGGTTAATCTTTAACGTTCGCTAGTCGGATTGGTCCTTTGACTTGAGGTCGTCATAGTATCTTATATAAGGACAGTCATGCTTTGATGGTGTAGAATGTTGCTCTGCCAAGGGCCGCTAATACGATATCATTCGAGTATATCAAGAATCATATGATGGTTGTGAATGACCAATAGAGGGTTCGTCACTCTTAGATAGTAAGAGATTATGATCTACATTTCATTCAATTAAGTCGATAGCGAAATCCTTGGCCAAGGTGTACTCAGAAGTCGAAAATGAGTTTTCGACTTATATTGACTTAATAGTGGAGTGAATGATATGATCGATAATCGAGATTGACACACTTTCATATCTCGTAATTGATCAGATCATATTGATGAAGGGATTATAGTTTTACGATAAACGAATGATTTGGTTTTGTTATACCACGTGGCATTTTCCGTCATATGTATTGCTCCGACACATTGCTAGATGTCAATTTCGGACGATAAGTGTGAATTGGCGATAAATTAAAAGGGTGCTTTAATTTATCAATTTTAATTAGGCCAAAATAATATCTCATGTCATTAGACATCGTGATCGGGAATCTAATGAGTCACACACAAAAGGAAAACTGGAAGATTGTGATTTATCAATTAATTAATTTAACAAGTGTCGATCCAACTAATTAATTGATTTGCTTATTTATAGGCCCCAATTAATTAATTTGATTAATTAATTCAAGGACCAGATTTAATTAATGGGTTAGTTAAATATTGGACCGGGTCAAGCCAAGCCCATTGGGGCTTATATAAATAAGTGATTAGGGTTTACAATTTGGTGGAGAACTCATTATTCTTGCTAGCACAAGAAGAAAACCCTAACCTGCAATCTTGTTCTCTGTGTGGATCACCATTGGAGGCTGGACAATTGGATAGTTGTGGGTGATAGATCAAAGTTGCTGGAATGAAAAGAATGGAAAAAGGTTTGCAGAACTTCGAAGTGCATCTTTTATCACAATTCCTATCTAAACACAAAGATGAATCCTGGTGGGAATTAAAAATTGTTTTTATTTTCCACTGTGCACGTTAAGTAGATTCCCAACAGGATCTACCTCTATTCCTTGAGCTGTAATGACATTCCCAACGAACACTACTTGTTCCAACTAAAATTCACATTTCTTAAATGTTACATTCATTTTTTTCAAAATTTCCAACACAATCCTCAAGTGTTCCTCATGCGCTTCTTCACTCTTTGAATAGATTAGGATGTCATCAATAAATATCATGACAAATTGATCAAGGAAATCATGAAAGACACGGTTCATTAAGTCCATGAATACTTCGAGAGCATTTATTGACCTAAATGGCATAGCTAGGAGCTCTTAGTGGCTATGTCGAGTCACAAAGGGTATTTTCGCTTTATCACTTGTCTTGATCCTTAGCTGAATGAATCCAGATTGTAGATTGATTTTTTGAAAATACTACTCCACCTAGAAGTTGGTCAAACAAGTCTTCAATTATGGGAAGAGGATACTTGTTCTTAATAGTAATCTTGTTTAATTTTCAACAGTCGATACACATCCTCATCGATCCATCTTTTTTTGACAAAAAAGTATTGGCTTTCTCCATGGTGATACACTTAGATGAATCCTTTATCTAACAGTTCTATCTGTGCCTTTAATTCTTATAGCTCTTTTGGTGCCATTCTGTAAGGGACTTCAGAAATAGGTGTGGCGTCGAGAGCAAGATCAATTGTAAACTCCACTTCTCGATTTGGAGGCATACCAGGTAAATCATCTGGAAAAACTTTTGGAAATTCTCATACCACTCTAACTTCATTGACTGTCAATTCTTTATCTCTTACCTTGTTTATTGTCAACATAAGGAAACCTATGCTACTTCCTAATTGTAAGATACACTGTGCTTGTAATGCAAACACAACACAGGATAGAGGCCTACTTTTAGTCACTGACAATCAAAATTCTATTTCTTCTGGTTTTTGGAAGACTATCTCTTTCTCGAAATAATGAATTGTCAGGTGATTCTTGGATAGTCAGTCCATCCCAAGAATTACGTCGTGATTTTCAACATCACACATTTAATACATAAATTTCCATCTCTAAAGTCCTATTATCAATTTATATCCTTGTCGCCTTAACTATATTATATGTGTTCAAGACTTTTCCAAATGGTATAGACACTTCTAAAGGTAAACATGCAAGTATAATATTCTCATCTAGTCTTCATGCAAATTTAATGGATATAAAGAAGTGAGTGGCACCGAAATCGATTAACACGTAGGCATATAACTTGAATATTAAAACATTACTTCCCAAAATATTACGATCCCGATCCTCTTATCTTTCAACTAATGCAAAGATTTTTTTTACTGTCCCTTGTGTTTGTATTTGTAGAAAATGAGAGGTATATAAAAAGAGAATGTTGTATTATATTTCTCTACATAATTACAATATATGAGTTCAATTTATACTACCACAAAAGTTTAAAAAAAGGTAATGTGCTAATCTAAGGAAAGAAAATTTTTCCTAATCTAAATAAGGTGTACAATCCATAATCAATCCCATAATACACAGGATTTCAACACTCACTCTCAAGTTAGATCATAGATGTTGATCATATCCAACTTGCAAACGAAATCCTCAAAAATTCGCCGAGATAGTCATTTGGTGACGATATCTGCAATTTGTTCTTTTGTAGGGACATATGTCATACATATAATCCCATCTTCAGACATTTCTTTGGAAAAGTGTCTATCAACTTCTACATGTTTGGTTCGATCATGTTGGACTGGGAATAGCGAAATGTTGATAGCCGCCTTATTGTCACAGTAAAGTTTGACTAGAGATTTTACAATAGTTTGTAATTCTTCCAGTAGTTTCTTTATCCACAATCCTTCATGTCTTCCTGTGTAACTGCTCTAAATTCAACTTCAGCACTGCTTCTAGTTTCCATGTTTTGCTTCTTACTTCTCCAAGTTACCAAGTTTTCCCAAATGAAGGTGTAATAGCCAATAGCTAATCTTCTTTCTTCTATTGATCTAGCCCAATCCGTATCAGTAAACACTTTTTCTTCTTTCCTTTCATTTTTCTTAAAGAAAAGTCCTTTTCTATGGGTACCTTTGAGATATCTGAGGATTTCATATACTGCTTCTAGATGACTTTTTTTTGGAGAATGCATATATTGGCTTACCACACTAACCGCGGATGTTATATTATGTCTTATATGAGAGAGGTAGCTTAGCTTGCTCACCAACCGCTGGTATCTATCTTTTTCAACTGATTTTCCAATGTCTTCTACTTTTTTTCCTGTCTCCATGGGTGTATCACTTGATTTATATTTAAGCATGTCAGTTTCAGTTAGAAGATCTAGAATATATTTTTGTTGTGAAACACCGATACCCATATTTCATCTGGCCAATTCCATTCCCAAAAAATCACATCTATCCCAAATCTTTTACTTCAAAGTCTTTAGCTAAGCTTTTCTTTAGTCTTTCCCTTTTTACTATATTATCTCCGATCAGTATTAAGTCATCAACATAAACAATTAGGATTGTTTTTGTCTCTATTTTAGACACTAGGTAGAACATAGTATGGTCTGACTTTGCTTGTCGATACCTTTGATTTTCTAGCACTTTCACAAATTTGTCGAACCATGCCCTTGGTGACTGTTTGAGGCTATACAAGGTTTTTTTTGAGTTTGTACACCTTGCTTTCTTCATCCCTTTTAGAGAAACCTGGAGGTAATGTCATGAAGATTTTTTCTTCCAATTCTCCATTCAAGAATGCGTTCTTAATGTTAAGTTGTTAGAGAGGCCGATCCAAATTTGCTACTATGGACAAGATAATCCGAATTGGATTCAATTTTGCTATTGAAGCGAACACTTCTGTGTAGTCAATTCTACAGGTCTGTGTATATCCTTTTACAATAAGACGAGCTTTGTATCGTTCTATTGTCTCATTTGCCTTGTACTTCACATTAATGACCTATTTGCAACCAATAGGCCTTTTCCCTCTTGGTAGCTCTATCACATCCCAAATTTTATTTTTCTCCAGTGCTTTTATTTTTTCCAAAACACCTTCTTTCCATCTGGGAATAACCATTGCTTCATGAATATTTTTTGGAATTTCTATACTATGAAGGTTAGAAGAAAATATGCGAAACCCTATACAAAGAGCTTTATAGGATACAAATTTTGAGATAGAGTGGAGAGAACATGATCGGGTTGTTTTTTAAGAGTAATAGGTAAGTCATTACCTAAGGACTCGATTTTATCTAGAGGAGTCTCATGAAGATTTGGACCTGTCATTGATCCTAACTCTTATGATGCTTTAGGTGTGAGGTTCTCCTTATACATTGACTTTAGCTTTTTTGAATAAACTAATATCTCCTTGTTAACTTCTTTTCATGTATTTTCCCATGAGTTTAAGTTTTATTTTGTAAGAGGCACGTTAAGATAGGGAGGCATTTTTATTATAGGTTCAATGGTAGAGAGATCAAAGTTGAAGAATTGATCTTTACTTGACTAGTCTTTACTCAAAGTCTCTCCCTGAAGATTGGGGTTTTTGAAGTAGGGGGTCAGTTCGAAGAATGTGACTTCAAGGGTAACAAATACCTTTTTTGAAGATGGATCATAACATTTGTATCCCTTTTGAGTAGATGAGTATCCAATGAAGATATATTTAAGTGCACAGGGGTCAACTTTATTCCAATGATTGGGATGAACATGGATGAAAGCAATACATCCGAATATTCGAAAGGGTAAGCTAGAATCAATGTGGGAGACGTTAGGAAAAGATTTCTTAAAATTTTGGAGAGGTGACTTGAATGAGGGAGTGCGATTGGGCATTCTATTTATGAGGTAAGTAGATGTTAGAATGGCATCCCTCCAGAATAGTTTGGACATATTTGTGGTGAATATTAAGGCACGGACAACTTCAAGAAGGTGTTTATTTTTTCGTTCAATGATCACATTTTGTTGAGAGGGTGTCCACACAAGAGCTTTGGTAGATTATACCCTGTGTATGGAGAAATCTTTTAAACTAGTGTTGAAGTATTTGGAACCATTATCTGCGCATAAAACTTGAATTTGTGTTCGAAATTGTGTTCGAATCATTGAGTGAAAGTTTATAAACATAGTTTGGACATCAAATTTTTTCCTTTAATAGGTAGACCCAACAAAGTCTAGTATGATCATCTGTAAATGTTACAAACCATTTTTTGTGTGTTCGATTTGGGGTACTTGAGGGACCCCATATATAAATATGAATCAAGATGAATAGTTTCGATGGTTTGTACATTGATTTTGGGAAGAGAATGCGATGATGTTTTGCTAGTTCACATTTATTTACGAACATAGAAGGAAATACATTTCGTAAATATTGAAAATTAGTATGACCCATTCTAAAATGCCATAACAAAAGGTCGACATCTCTAGGAATGAAATCAGAATCACAAGTTGCAATTTAATTTAGTTTACTCACATCATCTTCATCAAAGTAGTAAAGTCCATCACACTCCATGGCACTGCCAATCGTCTTCCTCGAAGATAGATCCTGAAAGACACAATGAGAATATACAAATTAGCAGAGTAATTGGAACTTTTTGTTAATTGGCTAATTAACAATAAATTGCAGGATAAATTTGGAACATGGAGAACAAACTCTATTGTTATATAGTTAGAAATTCGAATACTCCCTTTTCACGCAACTGCAGAAAGTAAACCATATGCAATTTTCATTTTAATATTATCGACACATGGTGAATATGATAAGAAAAGTTGGAAAGAGTCTGTCATGTGGTCTAACACTCTAGAGTCAATAATCCAAGGTGCTTTGGACTGTATACTAGTATTTTGTGTTGTATGCTAGAGAACTTGATGGTTTAGAAGTTTGGAGCTTGGAGACCATTTTGGATTTTCTTAGAGCGGATCCATCAAGGCCCACTTCCTTTAGCCCAATTGTTGTAGACACCTGAGGTTGGCCCATTTCCTGAGTACAATTGTGTTTATATTAGGCTGACCCAATGAGCCCAATTTTATTAAATAGAAAGACCGAAGCACCTTCTGGCCCAATTGCCATTTCCTTTATATTTGACCAAATTACACCAATTAGCCTAACAATAATGGACCAACTATTATATGGCCCAAACAAAGGAATAAAATCACTTGAACACTGATTGGAACCTAATCACAAATCATAAGAAAGAAGTACTGACTGGAGCCATCGAAGGAGATAACTATAGCCAATCTGTTGAGATCCGTCACTGCATTGAGAATCAATAATGTAGGGTACCTAAACTGTCAAAATCTATGAGGATATGAAGAATTAGCAAAGCCCACACTGAAATTACAATGGAGTGATGCTAATGACTGAAAGAGAGACACCCAACTGAAAAAATTTAAGCGAATCAGATTACAACTTTTGATACCATGTAGAAAACGAGAGGTATATAAAGAGAGAATGTTGTATTATATTTCTCTATATAATTACAAGCATATGAGTTCAATTTATACTACCAGAAAAGTTTAAAAAATGGAATGTGCTAATCTAAGGAAGGAGAAATTTTCCTAATCTAAATATGGTATACAATCCATAATTATTCCCATAATACACGGTATTTCAACAATATTCTTGCCTCTGCTGTGTGCTTCCTTATTTTAGTTGGATCTTAGGGCAAGACATAGCCATGTTCTCTTGTTCTCTACACTGGAAACATGTGTTCGTCTCTAGGAGACAAGTTCCCAAATGGTGTTTCTTGCATTTTTTTTTCAAAATTGGTTAGCCCTTATGGTCACCTTGAATCGGGCCTCCTTTGCCTTTCTTAGCATAGTTATGTTATCCTTTGTTTGTGTATCTTACCACTTGAACTGTTCTACATGTCTATACCATTGTTTGTTCTCTCCATTACAGTGGCCAATGAAATCTACCAGTTGTGCCTACCACTACCTACCTTAGATCATCCCTTAAGCATTGTTCAAAACTCCTTGCCTATTTTGCCTCTGTATCTACAAAGCTAGGGGCATAATGGGACAAATCTTCAAACTTTTACTCGTATTCAATTAGAGACATCAAGCCCTGAGTTGGTGTAATAAATTCAGCCTCCTTCTAATTTCGAACACTTGTAAGGTAGTACTTCTTCAAAAAGTTCTCATTGAATTGGTTCCATGTCCACGTATGTCCGCGCGCTCTTGACCTTGAAGTTGAGTCCCACCGGCGCATGGCTCCTTTTCAGCATAAAACTTGCATATGTAACTTTTTTGGAGTCCGGGGTAGTTAATGAGATCGAAGATCCTTTCTATCCCTGCTAACCAATCTTTTACTTCCAAGGGATCTAAACTACTCTTAAACATTGGGGGTGTTGTTTTCTAAATAATTCCATGACAATTGAAGCCGTGTTTCTTGTATCTTCCGTTGCTATTGTTGTTTATCGATGTGGTTGCGGTGATGGTGGTGGTGCCAGTTGTCGTGGTGGTTGTGGTGGCACTGTTGTGGTGTTGTGGTGGATGAAGAGCAGTCATGGTGCTAGAATTTATAGGATTCAACAAAATAATCCCGTATAACAAGACATTTTATTTTTAGCATTATCTTAGTTTATTTCATAAGGATTTTTTTATTCAAAAATTTAAGACATGATTTATTGGCTTATAGATTTCAGTTTATGTTAAGCTATATAAGTAGAATTAATATTTTATTATTTATCTAATAAATGTGACATGCATGGTTTTTAGTGTTTATTTGGTATATATTTTATTGAGTTGTGAGTTTCTTCTATTAAGTAATTTGTGCTTGTTAATTTCATGTTTTTACACTGTTGAAATAAATAAATTTGGTAGCAATTTAAATTTTAAAATTTGAGTCGTTACAAAGGAAGCACAAAACTATAATTGGATGGACAATAGCCGACATTAAAGAAATCAGTCCTACTTTGTGTATGTGGAAAATCTAAATGGAGTACGAGTTAAAGCCATCAATAGAAGGTCAGCATAGATTAAATCCAACTTTGAAGGAAGTAGTGAGAAAAAAGTGCTTAAATTGCTAGATACAGGGATTATTTACCCGATTTCAGCCTAAGAAGGGTGGAATTACATTATAGAAGAACGAGAACAATGAGCTGATACCAACACAGTTAGTAATGGGATGGAAAATGTGTATAGACTACAGGAAAATAAATAATGCCCCCCAAAACGATCACTTTCTATTGTCCTTCATTGATCACATGTTGAAAAGGATAACAGGTCATTCTCATTACTACATTTTAGACAGGGTATAATCAGATAGCTATTGCTCCAGAAGACCAAAAGAAGGGTTATGTTATTGTAGGATTTGAAATAATTGTTTGAGAAGAAGGACGCCAAACCAAGGTTGATTTGATGGTTTTGTCACTGCAGAATTTTGACATTGAAATTCTTGATAAAAAGGAAACAGGAAACTAGGTAGTATGCCATTTATCAGGGCTAGATCAATTGAAAGAGATAGATGAGGTGGATATTTATGAGATATTTCCAGGCGAATAGTTATTTTAGGTGGAAAAGGCTTCATAGTATGCATACATTGTCAACTACTTAGCGAGCGGGTATATGGATCCAGCCTTCACTTCTCAGTAGAAGAAAAAAGCTTCTCCATGAAGCTAAATTATAGTATTAAGATGATCCAAATTTACACAAAAGAAGGACGAACCAAATTATCAAAATATGTGTGCTAGAGGATGAGATGAAACCCATCCTTTCAAGGATTCATGCTTCAATTTATGGAGGACACTTTGACCTCACTTAAACCACATCGAAGGTACTTCAATGCGGTTTCTTATGGCGAACATTATTTAAGGTCTGCCACATTTTTCTACAGATCATGTGATAAGTGTCAAAGAATAGGTAACATATCTGCTTGTTACGAGATGCCACTAAGCAATATTCTGGAGGTGAAAAATTTTGATGTATGGGGATTCGATTTCTTGGGACATTTCCTGTTATCCTATAACAATTGATATATCCTAGTGGTAGTGGACTATGTCTCCAAATGGGTGGAAGCCAAGGCATTTCCACCAATGATGCAAATGTGGTGGTAGATGTTATAAAGAAACATATTTTAAAGTGTTATAGATCACGTAGAGCCATCATAAGTGATAGAGGAACTCACTTCCGCAATCGATTATTCCAGTCAGTTCTTTATAAGTATGGAAATCAATATCTAATTGCCATATTTGGTTACCCTTAGGCGAGTGGACAAGTTGAAATTCTAAGAAACAACTGAAAAGAAATTTGGAACTCATGGTAAATCCATTTCAAAAAGATAGGTCCAAAAAATTGGACGATGCTTTGTGGGCCTATCACACTGCTTACAAGACACTGACGGGAATGTCGCCATACCAAATAGTACTTGAAAAGCGTGCCACCTACTAGTTGTTTGAGGACAAAGCATTCTGGACATTAAAGCAGTTGAACTTGGATCTAGAGAAGGCTGGAAAAATAAGAATACTATAGCATCATGAATTGGAAGAATTCAAAAGAGAAGTATATGAAAATGCATCCATCTAGAAATAAATGAAAAAACAGTGTCATGACAAGAACAATAAAAAAACGAATCTTCAGAGTAGAAGATCAAGTGCTCTTTTACAATTCTAGACTTAAACTCTTTCCAGTAAAATTAAGTTAAAATGGTCTAGACCTTTCACGGTATCTCAAGTGTTTTTCTACGTTACAGTTGAACTACACTTTAAAAAAAAAGGAAAATTTCAAGGTTAATGGACAGTGTATCAAACACTTTGTGGAAAAGTTTCTAATTGCTAAAGAAAGTCTTGATCTCGCTGTTCCAGAATAATAGCAACACTAAGTCAAGCTAATGATTTTAAAGAAGTACTTCTTGGAAGGCAACCAAAGCTCTATCCTTCTTTTATTATATAGTTTTCCTTCCTTAGAATTGCATAATTTATTTTTAGTGACAATCTCGTTGTGTTTTGAAGGATAAATCTCAAGTCTGGGATGAAAATAAGCATGATCCGGAGTTGGGGAGAATGAACAGATTCAAGATGGAGAACAAAGGTGGAAGTGTAAACAAAATTGCACATTTTACAACAAAAAAGAGGTATGAAACTGCAATTTTCCAGTAGCAACGCAGTGCTTGGGTATAGAAACAAAACATCCAGGCACTGCACTGACAATGCCCAAGTGCTGTGAAACTATCTCAGATCCCCTAACCCTAATTTTTAACACGCCCAATCTTTCCTACTTCTAACTTCAACATCCCCTATTTCCCAAGCCCTAATTTTTCCTTTTTCTCTCACCAAGGCCACACATAAGGCATTTTTTCTTTTCTTTACAGCACACAGAACTATTCTTTCAATTAACTAATATTTACATTACCACTTCATCTACTTCAAGGTATGACATCTCTTCCTCTTTGCCTTTTTTCTTGCATATGATAGTTGATAGTAATTGTTGAACATTTTTGATAAATATTTGAATAGGATAGGATTGGGTAATTGTCATGTCTTGGAGTTTTTGTGATGCGTAGAAGTGTAGCATGAATCAAACCTAAATTATTGAAATTTTTCGAGTAAAAATAAGATGCCTTCAATGTGTTTAATAAATTGGCTGAGTTGACATTCTTGTGTAATGAGGGCCAAAGTAGTTATTGTAATAATTGATGTATATGTAGGAACTGCCCTTGGTGTGAAAATGTATTAAAATTATACGTAGATTATCTAAATCAAGTTAGCCCACCATCGATTAACATGGTTAGGTTTTGGGCTTTACTTTATCTTTCTTTTGTATTTGTAACCTCATGCTATTGTTTTGCATTTTATATACATGTACAGGTACAATGCAGCCTAAAGAGAGGTAGAAAAGCCACAGCCTCTTTAGCTTCTTTGATAGGAGCAAATTCATTAGTGCCAAGGCCACTGAACTAATTGTACACAAGACTGGTATACCGAAAAGTGGTTTTGACAAGTACATGACAGGGAAGATAGAAAAACGAAAATGGAAAGTGTTTCTTAGACCACCACGATCGACATTAATTTCGATTGTACAAGAATTTTACGCCAATATGAGGGAACATAGAGCCTTCTGAGTGTTTGTGCTGGGTAAATGGATCCCTCTTGATAGAACCAATATCAATAGGTTTTATAATGTGGTGGATATCGAAGATGAAAAGTATTCTAGCCTTCGTGAAGAGAGTCAATGCTGACAAAATCATTTGGATTTTGGCCAAATCTTGAACTTCTTGGAAACAAATAGAGACAAATGTGATTAACTTCACTCTCTCTGGTATGACTGCAAAATTTAAGGCATGTCATTACTTCATATCTGCCAAACTCTTACCTTGCAGCAATTTAAACGAGGTAAACAAGGAGCGAATGACCCTAAATTATGCTAGTCAATGCCATCTATCCTACGTACTTTAAAAGGGTTAACAATAGGAGGTTTGGGGCATCCCTCATTGATATTTTAGCTTTATCTGAAGGATGGTGTTGTAACACACCCATCTTAGGAGGTTGTGCACCCCAAATCAACAATCATACGAGAGTAGACTAAATTTATGAGCCGATCAGGATTTAGTAATACACCACCCTCTATACAGGAAGAATGGTCTTCCAGATCACGTCGACCAATCCTAGTCGATGACCTCAATACTAACCTTACCGCTCAGCATCATGTAATCCAACAACAAATGAATTATGGAAAATACAATGAACGAGGACTTCCACTTTTAGAATAAGTTCAATGCGGTCTTTACTTCGATATTTTCTGATAGAACATTCCCTCAACCATCTCTATTACCTGATAACATTGCAAATCCAGGTCCACCTCTATCGACAATGAGGAAAACAATTGATGCCTTCCATCAGGTAAGTCTTTCTCCTTTTTATTTAAATTTCACATTGGGGGACAATATTTCGCTTAAGTTTGAGGGATGACATTAATTGCCCATTTTCTTTAGTCTCTTAAATGCTTATATGTGATTTGCTTGTTTTGTGTGTTAAAAAAATTGCATGCTTGAGCGAGTTAGAAAATTTTTTAGTTATGATGATTATACTTGAGAGTATGTACGAGGACTTCCACTTTTAGAATAAGTTCAATGCGGTCCTGACTTCGAAATTTTCTGATAGAACATTCCCTTCACCATCTCTGCTATCTGATAACATTGCAAATCCAGGTCCACCTCTATTGACAATGAGGAAAACAATTGATGCCTTCCATCAGGAAAGTCTTTCTCCTTTTTATTTAAATTTCACATTGGGGGACAATGTTTCGCTTAAGTTTGAGGGATGACATTAATTGCCCATATCGTTTAGTCTCTTAAATGCTTCTATGTGATTTGCTTGTTTTGTGTGTTAAAAAAAATTACATGCTTGAGCGAGTTAGAAAATTTGTCGGTTATGATGTTTATAATTGAGAGTATGTATTAGTTTGTAGATTGTGGAAGAATTATATGTTTTATTTGAATTTTCTACTTATCTACATAAAACATTACAATATTTATACACGATAATTAAGTTTAGCATCATACATGATCATGAAAGTTCATGAGCATAGGCCTAATAGAGACTTAGGTGTTTAATCTCTTAACCCATGATTCACAACATCCTTTAACTATATACATTATAATTTGGAACATTCTAATCAATAAAAGAGATTATTTGTGATAGTTGTGATTTTATGCATGTGAAAAAGATTGGGTAGAATGTCTGTGAGTTTCTAATATGAGCTTGTTGATTACCGAATGCTAGGAATCTAGACCTTGTAAATTGTGTTTTCATTCAATAGAAAATAAGAATGACACTTATTCAGTCTATGCTTTATGCTTGCACCTTTTTTACTCGAGTTAGTAAGTCCGTGGGATATCTTGAAACCTAGTACCTTTGGTATTCAAAAATTAGGGAGTTACCGACTTAGCTTGCTATAGGGGTCAAGAAGAGGGAAAAAATGGTGAAGTCAACATGAGCTAAAAAAATTTGATACAAGTGCCCAAAGAACTAATTGTTAGGGCCCTAGATAACTAGTGGATATGAATCATTTAGTATAAACTACATTGTTAAAACACTAAAAAACTGGAAGAATCATCACATGAATAAATTGTTGATATTGTCGGTTGAACAAAACCAAATTAAATTTGTGTAAGCATTCAATAAATGAAACTAAACTTTAGAATTACACCATGGTGAGAGAATGAAAAAAGTTTGGGGTTTGTGAATCTCACGAGTGAATAAATGAAATAATTGACCATTGAAGGTTTGGAAGTGAACCAACTTATGAATATACGACATTACACTTGATTCTTCACACACACACACACACCCGCTTTGCATTGAATAAGTGAAAGTTCGGCTCTTACATTGTGATTTCGAAGTCATTCATGAATGTGATACTATGTTCTCAACATAGTGCAAAAAATGCAAGCTATCTGACTAATTGTTTGCGTGTGTATTTTCTTTCAGTGACTTTCTTTTTCGTTGTGTTTTGTTTGCTCTAGGACTAGCAAATTGTTAAGTTTGGGGATATTTGACGAGTGTGTTTTAACTCATGAGTTTTCTAGAGTTTTAACTTGATTGTTATCTAGATCTTATGAGTATAGAATGTGTTTTGATGTATTTCCTATTGTTGTTTCAAAGGTAGATGACGTGGTGTAAAAGGATACTAAAGTGAACAAAGAAGAAGTTGCCCTTAGATAGTAAGGCAGTGCCTTGGGTTTACACTCATAATGCCTAAGCGCAACCCAGTCTATGAAGGCCTAGTCCAGGAGTTCTATGCCAATTTCAACACTAAAATATATACTCCAGGTTCAGAACATCTGTATCAATCATGGGTAAGGAGAAAATGGATTATATTCTTACCTAAAATCATTCATGACTACTATCAACTGTCTTGGAACAACATGGTCGCCATCTTGGGTAATTTCCATTGGAATGAGGTGTTCAAGGTATTACTTCGGTGTGAAAATGCATGGCCCCTTCAAATTATTGAATGACACTAGATTGAGCTCACACATTTTATAGCCATTCTATGGCTATTTATGTGCCATAATATTGAGCCCACCACACATCAAATGACATTTACTGTTCCAAAATTGATCTTACCACCTTCATTTACAATCAGATACATACACTCAAAACATGGAGAGACAAATAGTGTTCACTAATCTTCCGGAGCCTAATCAGCGGTATTTGCAGGGCTGCAAGCTTCACAATCCCATCTGGTTAAATGCCTAAAAAACCTAGCCCCTTCATCAAGCACACCACATTAGAGGCTTAAGACAGTACTAGGGATAGGTACAAGGAAAATACGGAGAGGGATCGATGCAGCCAGCAGTAGGCCGAGCCAGGACAGGCACCTGAAGACATGAAGATGCCATAAGCTCTACCACACATGCTACTATAAACACAAAGCGGCCGAGACAGATCTTTTCCACGATGACAGGTACGAGCCGAGACATTTAGAGCTTTCAGCAGGCATTCGGGGCCATATGTATTAATATAGAATGGGTGCATGGTGAGATGTCTGCCACTCGAAATTTTGCATTGAATGCCAAGAGAGAATCCTGTCACAACCCCATTTATATAGATAAATATACATTACCCTGCGTGGGAATGAACTTGATAACTTGACCTGGACATAGAATTCCACATATTTTTTTCACCCGATAATACGACATAGGCATTCTCACAAGTGTGTCCTTGTTTGTTAACTCGTAGTCACATGTGAAGATCATATATTATATCCGAACCAAAATTATATGACCATAATCCAACATATATATTATGAGGTTATAAGTAATTCTACAGGCCATGTCAAAAGATATGCAAAACAGAATCTCCAACAATAGACCATAAGCTCAAAAAACAACCTACAAAATAACCCTACAGGTCGTCATCCATGTACATTGAACTCTGAAATCTCGTAAGAGCTCCACAACTAGCCGTGCTCTCTATGTCATTTCGGGCTCACCTACAATGCAAGAACTACATAAGCCAATGCTTAGTAAGCAAAAATCATGCATGTCATGAATATGAACAATAACAATATATGCCACTATGCCATTTACTTTAAACATCACAATAAAGATGCATCATATTC
Organism: Olea europaea var. sylvestris; assembly: GCF_002742605.1. Taxonomy (NCBI): domain Eukaryota; kingdom Viridiplantae; phylum Streptophyta; class Magnoliopsida; order Lamiales; family Oleaceae; genus Olea; species Olea europaea. The sequence continues at coordinate 667,254 of NW_019265601.1, forward strand.
CAATATTCATCAAAGTCAAGTCGAAATCATTTCATTTGAAATCTTTCATTTCATTGGCCCTTGACCCACCTACTATGCACACGATAGAGCTCTGTATAATAGCAATATCAATAAGTAAATGTCCAATATGAAATCGACACCGACGAGTGGACCATCCTCTCGTGACCACTAGAGACCTATCCCCTAACTATCCCTATGATCACCCAAGAAGTCTCCTACCTAACAATGCCAATAACCATAATATCACAAGGGCACAATCGAGTGGTCCACCCTCCCGTGATCACCAAAGGCCCATCCACTGTCTATTTTTGCAATCACCCAAGAAGTACTACCCATGATGCCAAACATGTCATATAAGCATATCTTACATGCCTCGGTGCCCTAGTAGTGGTCAATAAGACATTTACAAAGAAAACTCAATTTGAAATCATGTTTCGCATGCAAGATTTTTAACCATGATCATATGTCATGCATGCATATGAAAATACTCATGAATGACATAATTAATGAAAATCGATGTTAATAGGTTCTACAACCGCATCCTCAACGATCATAACCATCATATGATGTACACTAAGCCTCTTATCAAAGTTATGTAAATATTTCAATACTTCCCTATCACAAATACTAAGTTCTTGCATCGTAGCTGGAAATGGATTTTTATTTAACTTTTGCCCTTGTGTGTGCAAGCTCCTACGGAGTGTATCAATTTTCTTTTTCGTTCAACGTCAACAAATCACCCGTATTACCATCTAATATTAAAGACAGTCCTCATTTAATAACCTTAACACACACAACCCTAAAATACGTCCATTCACACCAAAATAATTTAGACGAATTCATCATTTCAAGTCACTGATGGCATTACAAAATAGTCCCATAAATCTCACTATTTCCCGAGTCCAATTATGGACGTCAATGTCATCCAATTTTTGTCAATAACCTAATACTCCTTAGAATCTATTTCTAGGCCCAAGAGATGATTAATGGATCTGTAAAGGTTGAAAAGACATTAAACAAGAAAATGGATAGAATCTATTTTTCAGGTTTCCATCACCGTCCAACTATTTTTCCAATCCTTTTTCACCCCCTTAACTATATCCAACGAATCCCAAATTTTTACCACACTTCTATAACATATGTGAAGGTAATCATACCTTAAAGTCGTGACAAGTGAAGAGTTTTCAGCCTCAAAAACCATCCTTTTTTCACCATACCAAATCAGGCAGTTTTATTTTCCTTATGACAGTTTTCAGCTTTTTGTTTTATTAGTATGCTACAAACAAAACACTAGGCCATTAACATCATTTCTGAAGGGTTTTATAGGTCATGGAAAACTAATAATAGCCTCTCCTTTACTTGGATCTACATGTCCCAAAATACAACTCTGTCTAGCCAAAATTCACATTTCTTAAACTTAGCATATAACTGCTTGTCCTTTAAGACCTAAAGGACTATTCTCAATTATTTAGCGTGTTCCTCTTTAGTACGAGAATAACTATGGATACCATCAATAAATACAATTACAAATTTATCGAGAAAGTCTCCAAATACTCGATTCATCAAATCCATAAAAGCTGCCAGGGCATTTGTTAACCCAAATGGCATCACCAAAAACTCATAACTGCCATATCTCATACTAAATGTTGTCTTAGAAGTGTCATCTTCTTTTATCTTAAGTTGATGGTATTTAGATCGCAAATCAATCTTCAAAGATACAGATGCGCATCAAACAAATCATCAATCCTCGGCAATGGGTATTTATTTTTAATTGTCACCTTATTCAACTCTCGATAATCGATACACAATTTCACTATACCATCCTTCTTACGAACAAATAATACTGGTGCACCCTATGGTGAAAAGTTGGGTCTAATAAAACCTTTATCTAACAACTCTTGTAATTGTAACTTCAACTCTTTCAATTCAGTTGCGACCATTCAATATGGAGCCTTGGAAATTGGAGATGTTCCTGGAATTAAATCGATCACAAACTCTATCTCACGATCTATGGTACCCCAGGTAAATCATTAGGAAATACCACTGAAAATTCTTGTGCCACAGGCACATCACTAAGATTCGAATTGTATTGTGCTCCAATAGCCATAATGCTAACCAAATATCCAATGGTCCCACTATCTAGTAACCTTTGTGCTTTCACTACTGATATAACACAAAGTCTGAAACTTCTTCCAATCCCACTGATTGTGAGTCCATTTTCCAAAGGCTGGAAGGTTACTAACTTCCTCTTACAATCTATAGTAGCTTGATATTTTGACAGCCAATCCATACTCAAAATTATATCATAATCTTTCATATCTACCACAATTAAATTTGCATAGAGCTCTCGATTTTTCATAAAGATCACACATGCTCTTACAATCAAATTGGTTTGTTGTACATCTTCTGATATAATAGTTACACTATAGCTGATCTCTTGCATATCAGGTGTCTTACCCAACCTCCTCACATATTCAGTAGACATAAATGAATGAGTAGCTCCAGAATCAAATAACACAAGTACTGGGATGCCAAAAATAGAGAATTTACTTGTTATCACTGATGGATTTGTCTCGACATGTGATCTGGTAATATTAAACACCCTAGTTGTCACTTTCCTTTGCTCCATTGGGTTTGGATTACTTGGGCATGCTCTAGCAAGATGTTCCACCTTTCCAAAAACATAACATGTCATAGTCTTTATAGGACATGCTCCATTATGCTGTCCACCACATTTAAGGCAAGATGGTTGTGCTGTTAAGGCTTTTTCTTGATCTATCCTTGGACGCTTGCCTTGATCCCACATTTAGGGCAAGAAGCACACTCTACCGCTTATACAACACATCCAGGCAGTACAAAAATGTATCGAGACGTTCGAAATACATTTTGGTGGAGAAATATGAAAAGAGAAATAGAACTTTTTAGAAGTAAATGTATGGTCTGTCAGCAAATAAAAGCTGAACATCAGAGACCTTTAGGGTTGCTTAGACCACTAGAAATACCGGTGTGGAAATGGGAACTCATTACAATGGATTTCTTGGTGGGATTTTCTAGATCGCTAAAGGGGACAATGCTATCTGGGTAATAGTGGATCATCTTACAAAGTCAGTCCATTTTCTTCTAGTTAAGATGACATTTACCATGGAACAATATGCACAGGTTTATGTCAAAGAAATAATCAAGTTATATGGGGCTCCTATTTCTATTATTTTAGATAAAGGCCCGAGATTCACGTTAAAATTTTGGCGAAGTCTACAAAATGCTAGGGGAACAAAACTAAAATTTAGTACTGCATATCACCAATAGACTTATGGACAATCCGAAAGGACGATTCAGATACTCGAAGATATGTTAAGAGCTTGTGTATTAGATCTCGGTGGTAGCTGGGAATCACACTTGCCTTAATTCTATATAATTTCAGTTTGTAGGACTACATTGATGGATATATCCAAATTCAAGAGAAATGAAACAAAAAGGACCAAAACAGAAGAAATGAAAGTTCAAGGACCAAAGTGCAAATATTTGAAAGATGATCCGAAGGGCTAATCGAGAATGAAAATGTGCCAAGTACCAACTCGGTTTATCTTTTAGCTATTTACATTTTGGTCCTTTAACTCTTGTTCTTTTCCATTTTGATCCATTTTCTTCATTTTTTTCCTTCCAACATCCCGGACAGACGAAGACGTGAAAGACTCAAGGACGAACTTGTTGAAGATTTGAAATATTAGGAGAAGACAAAATGAGAAAAGAAGTTAAGACGTGAAAAGTAAAATTCGAAGACCAAAATGCCGTTTTTGAAACAAGCCTAGAACCATGCGGTCACATAGTTCGAACAACCATCCGACTGCATGGTTATCTCCAGTGACTTGGAAAGTCCATTCAAGAGTACCATGCGGTCACATGGTTAAGTTCAGTCGCGTGATTTTCAGTTTTAATTTTTGCTTCAAATTCTTATGGAAACAAGTCACGAGTAGGATATAAAAACCCTAGAGCCGTCAATTGAGAAGGAGAACACATTGGGAGAAAAGTGTCACATCTTGGAGGTGATTTTGCACCACAATAACGAAGAGAAATGCTAAGATTGACTGGATTAAATGTCAATTCTTACACCGGAAATGTCATTTCTTTCGGCCTCCTTAGTTGACAAGTCGTAATCTATCTCATCGGAGTCGAGTTCTCTCAGTCGGGGAAAATGATGGAGTATTATAGGGATTTTCATTATTTACTTTACTATTTTGATTCATATTTTAGGAAATACTATTAGTGTCATTTAGTAACTTTTATATCATTTCTTTCCTTAGTTATATTTTTGAAACCCTATATAAAAGGGGTTATGTGATGTGATAAAACAACTTGATTCTACGAAATAAATTTATTTCTTTCTCTAATTTCTATCTTCTCTTCTTTCTCTCTTCTTCTCTATTTTCCCCTCCTTTATCTTCTTCTCTTTCCTTTCCCCTTCTTCTGCAATTCTCCTACTACATCCGGCGTCAACTCAACTAGGCTAATTATGCTTTATTGAAAGTCAAATTATCTCAAACAAATGTTAGGACTTAACAAGGCATTTAGTGCTTTTGTTTTTTTAAGCACTTGTTTTTTCTGATTTTATTACTACTACTACTACTACTACTACTACTATTACTACTACTACTACTACTATTGTTGTTGTTGTTATTATTGTTATTATTATTTAGTTTTTGTACTCTCCCTTAAGTTTTTTAAATGACTCATGTAGTAGGCTTTAGGCAGATAACTCCCAAATCAGGTGACTTTAGGGCACCGAATTTTCAAATACCCTTACAGGCTTAATAACCCGAGTCAAGAAGATTTCGAAGAGAACAATTTTTTTCAAGCATAACTTCATTTCAATTTTCTTTCTAAATTACTCCTGTAATGAGTTTTAGGCTGATAACTCTCAAGTCAAATGATCTTAGGGCACCCGATTTTTAGATACCCTTATAGGCTTAATTACTTGAGTCATAAAGGCTTCAAAGAGATTTTTTTAAAATTTAAAATATATGCCTTGATCAATGCAATGCCTCTTATCATACACCTATTCAAGCAAATCAACCTCTAATTTAAGACTTTCTCCCAATTTTATCGTGTTAATCTAAGACAATCTATGCAAACTTTTTCACACAGGAAATCCACATTCACATCTGTATCTTTCTACAATAGTTAGATCACTCCAAACTATACTAAATTTGTTCCAAGTATAAATAATTAGTATGGTATGGATAAAGCATCTATGTCTAGCTAAATCAATCTATCAAATGCATGAATCAACTCATTTCATCACAATGTCAAACTCAATTTTATTGCACATATAATATCAAGTTTTGCAAGTTTAAGTTTCAATCAATCTAGCATGCTTCCTATCAGCCTCAAAATTTAATCATTATTGTTAGTCAAACTTTCTAATTCACACAAGCACACAACTAAAAAATTCAATGATTTTTTTTATAACTAAACAAACAATAACATACGAAAAAAAAAACTCAAGTTTTACCAATCCCCAAACATAGACTTGACATTGTCCTCAATGTCATAAAGCATACTTAAGAATGTAAGGAAATGGGGAAGAAAATGATGAAGGTACTCCCTAGATTTTTTTTTGTTGAATGTCGAAGGTACTATAAGTGGGGGCTCGACAATCTTTCTCATCATGTTTTTCCCTTGGTCTATGTTAGTTTCAATGTTCTACGACGTCATGTTCCTGCAAATCAAACATTAGAGATCAAATAACATATAACATGTGTTACTTAGCCTAAACAATCGAATTAACCAATATTAAATTTAAGGGCCTAAGCGGAAACATGATAGGACGATGAAACCCTATAAATTTAAACGTGCCTAAATAATGCAAACTAGTAATCAAAACAAATCTAAATGCAATGAAATACAAAAAGTAAAATAAATAAAGGCTTAGAAAATTGGGTTGTCTCCCAATAAGTGCTTAATTTATAGTTTTTAGCTAGACTTTGTTGTCTGGTTACTCTACACTATCAAGTGTCACGGTTGTTTTCTCACTAGAGTAGTCACCTTCCCAATAAACTTTCAATAATTGTCCATTTACTTTGAACCTCCTTTGTTGATCCTGAGACACCATTTCCACAATACCATTTGGAAACACAACTACTACTATGAAGGGACCCGACCACCTAAACTTTAGCCTTCCAGAAAAGACCATGAGGCGTGAATTGAACATCAATACTTGCTAACCAACCTCAAACTTCCTCTCTTATATCTTATCATGCCATCTCTTAGTCTTTTCCTTGTAGATCTTTGCATTCTCATATGAATCCAAAAAAAAAACTCATCTAGCTCATAGAGTTGGATGACTCTCTTATCTCATGCTGTCCTCATATTAAAATTGAACAAGTGTGTCACCCATTTGCTTTATTCTCTAACTTAAATAACAGATGACAAGCCTTTACAAATATTAATCGATATGGAGACATGCCAATTGGAGTCTTCAATGTTGTTCTATATACCCAAAGTGCATCATCTAGTCTTAGTCCAATCTTTATGTGATGTATTGACCGTATTCAAGAATCTTCTTTAACTCCCTATTGGAGATTTCCATTTTCCCACTAGTCTGAGGATGGTACGGAGTCTCTGTGTCTCACTCCATATTTGGTCAACAATGAAGCAAATAGGCGGTTATAAAAATGCTTTCCATAATTACTAATAATCTTCTTCGGGGTCCCGTATCTCGTGAAAATGTTATTCTTCGGGAACTAAGTTACCACTCAATCGTCATTAGTAGGCAAAGCCACCACTTCAGCTCATGTAGACACATAATCCACTGCCACCAATATTTATTGTTGACCATATGAAGAAAAAAATGGTCCTATGAAGTCAATTCCTTGCACATCGAATATCTCAACTTCCAAAATGTTGCTCAAAGGCATCGCGTTCTTCCTTGAGATGTCTTTTGTCCTCTGGCACTTGTCATAATTTTTTCATCATATAATGTGCATCTTTAAACAATGTAGGCCAATAAAAACCTGATTGTAGTACCTTTGCTGCTATCTTGATCACTGCGAAGTGAACCCCATATGGTGTAGAGTGACATGATTTCAATACTTGATGCTGCTCTACTTTTGGCACACAACGGTGAATGATATGATCTGGACCCTTTCTGTAAAGAATTGGATCATTCCAAAAGTAGTGTTTTAAGTCACTAAGGACTTTCTTCTTATGATGACACATATAGTCCTGTGGGATGATGGAGCAGGCCAAATAATTTACATAGTCAACATACCATGGCATAGTAATGATTTGAAAAAGTATTTTATCTGGAAAACCTTCATTGATCGCCTCTATAGGGTATGACTCATGTGATTCAAGTCGAGATAGGTGATCTGCAACAACATTTTGGCTCATCTATTTATTGCTGATCTCCAAATCGAATTCTTGCAATAGGAGTATCAATCGAAAAAAGTCTTGACTTTGTATCCTTCTTACTCATTAGATATTTTAATGCTGAATGATCTATGTAGACAATCACTTCTGACCCAATCAAATATGATTTGAATTTGTCAACGGCGAACACCACTGCCAAAAGCTCTTTCTCTATAGTCGTATAATTCATTTGAGCCTCGTCCAAAGTCTTACTGGTATAGTAAATAACATAGGAAATTTTCTCCTTGCGTTGACCTAACACTACCTCCACTGCATGATCACTAGCATCATACATAAGCTCAAATGGATAATCCCAGTCTGAGAAGCCAATACTGAAGCAGAAGCCAAATATTCCTTTAAGGTATGGAATGCAGTTAAGCACTCATCAGAAAAGTGGAATAGAGTCCTTTTTTCCCAATAAATTGCATAATGACTTTGAGATTTTGGAAAAGTCTCTGATGAAGTGACGATAGAACCCGAGTGACCCAAAAAGCTTCTGACTCACCGATCGTGGTAGTTTCTCAATGACTTGTATTTTAGCTTTATCCACCTCAATACTTCGTGTTGATATTAGATGCCTTAACACGATCCCTACATGAACCATGTAATGGAAATATTCCCCTTTTAATACACAAGGTTTGTGTCTTCACATTGTTGCAACACTTTTCCTAAATGTTCAATGCACTTCTTAAATAACTTTCTAAACACTAAGAAATCATCCATGATATTTCCTACCACATTTGAGAAAATAGACATCATACAGTGCTAAAAGGTGGCAAGAGAATTCCAAAGATCGGAAGGCATCCTCCTATAAGCAAAAAGACCATAAGGACATGTGAATGTGGTCTTTTCCTAATCATTTGGTGCTATAGGAATCTGGTTGTACCTTGAATAACCATCCGAAAAGTAGTAATAAGCGTGTGCAGCGTGTCTCTCCAACATCTGGTCAATGAAAGGAAGGGAAAAATGATCCTTTCTCATGGTGTTATTGAGTTTACGATAATAAATGCAAACTCTCCAACCCATGACTATACATATAGGGATGAGCTCGTTGTTTTCATTTGGAACCATCGTGATTCCTCCTTTCTTCGGCAAGACCTGTACTGGACTAACCCAATGGCTATCAAATATAGGATAGATGATCCCCGCATCCAGAAGTTTTAATACCTATTTTCTTACCTCTTCCTGCATAGTCAAATTTAATTTGTGTTGATGCTCAACAGAAGCTTTGTAATCCTCTTCCATTAATATCTTGTGCATGCAAAGGGAAGGGCTAATCTCTTTTGTATCCAATATTGTCCATCTTATTGCTGTCTTGTACTGCCGAAGTTACCTCAGTAGCTGATCTTCCCTTGATATTGTAAGAGTATTTGAGATAATTACTGAAAATAAATTCTTTTCTCCCAAGTATGTCTAGTGAGATGAGTGTGTAGCTACTTGAGTTTAAGAGTTGGAGCTTGCTATATAGATGGTAAAGGTATTGTGGATCCTTCACCGAGCTGCAAACGTGGTTGCTTCAAGAATGGTGGTATGGCTGCCTAGTAATGTGAACATTTTTCTACTTCTTCCTTTTCTGATGGTAGATCTTGAGAATGCACTAAACATGCCTCAAGTGGATCCTGAGGGTGATCAAGTTTAAATGTCTCTAAAATTGCTTCTTTTATTTCATCAATCTGTATACAAGAATTTAATTTCTGTGAAAGCTGAAAGCTTTGAACACATTGATTGTCAATTCCTCTTCATTTAACCTCAATATCAACTGGCCCTTTTGTACATCTATTAGAGCTCTTCTTGTAGCCAAAAAATGGGTAAAATATAAGAAGGACGTCCCTATCCTCTTCCATATCCAGAATAATGTAGTCCGCTCGGAAGATAAACATGTCAACATTCACCAAAATATCTTTACAAATACCTCGAGGGTGCTTGATCGACTTGTTAGCCAATTGTAGTGAAACTATAGTCGATTTTGCTTCCTCCAAACCTAGTTTCTTGAAAAGAGATAAAGTCATTAAATTAATGCTAGCTTTTAAATCACACAATACTTTATCTATATACAAATTGCCAATGTTACAAGGAATAGTAAAATTCCCTGAATCTTTTAACTTCATTGGTAACTTATGTTGGAGAATTGTGCTGCACTCCTCAGTAAGCACGACTATTTCATTGTCCACTAGTTTCATCTTATTTGATAGAATGTCTTTCATGAACTTCGTATAGCTGGGCATTTGAGCTAAAGTTTTAGCGAATGGTATGTTAATGTGTAGCTTCTTGAACGCATCTAAAAATTTCTAGAATTGCTTATCGAGTTTGTAAAAATCTCTATGGAAAATGGGATCAGAGGCACATATGCTTTGACAAAAGCAGTTACCTTCATCCATAGACTATCTGATGACTCAACTTTATTTTTCTCTGTAGCTTTGTCTAATTCATCCACTTGCTTTTCGATCGTGGTAGGTACCTTTTCTATGACAGTTGCTGGCCACTTTACATGTATTTTTGGTAATTGAGCGCCACTACGTATAGTGATTACTTTAACCTACTCGTTAGGATTTGTCTCAGTATTGCTAGATAACGTCCCTTGAGCTCTACCTGATAGTATAGCTGCAATTTGTCCCACACGTTGTTCCAAGTTCTTGATCGAGGCTTGTTGATTCTGAAATTTGTCTCAATTTTAATAATGTATTGAGCTAGCAAATCTTCCAACGATGGCTTTCTCCATTGTTGTTGTTGCTGTTGAAACCCTGGTGGTTTATTCTGATTGTTTCCTCTCCGTCCTTGTCCCTGATTATTAGACCATAAAAAATTTGGATGGTCCCTCGACTCTGGATTATATGTGTTGGTAAATGGATTATTTTGCTATCTCTAAAAGTTCTGCGCGTAACTCACTTCTTTAGGTTGATTAACATTTGTTTACGCCAAAGGCCCGTGCGTAGTAATATGATCCGCTCCATAACATATATAAACCGGTGGCGATTGGTATCATGTTAACTGACTAAGATAGATTGCCCAATTTCATTGTAAGAACTTCCATTTGTACAGCTAGCGCTGTCACTGTATCCATATTATGTAACCTTGTTGTTTTCCTTGAAACTTCTTTATTAGTTGGCCACATCGATTGATTTTTAGTTATTTTCTCATACAAATCATAGGCCTCATTGACATCAAGTTTCATAACCGATCCTTTCATTGAAGCACCTATCATATTCCTGAACTCCTGGTGTAGACCATAGTAGAAGAGATATTGCTCAGCCTGCTTAGGAATGTTAAGGCCAAGGCATTTCCTAAAAAAAATTCTTGAACCTCTCACATGCCTTAGATAGCCCTCAAGATCTTTCTATTTGAAAATGTAGACTTCATTTACGATTTGGCGAACTTGAGAGGAGGGAAAAAATTTCATCATGAGTTTTTGAACCATATCATTTGATGAGTCTATGCGCCCTAGAGGCAAACAAAGAAATTGTTTTCTAGTGACATCCTTCAAAGTATGAGAAAATAACCGCATTCGGAATGCGTCTGCTGATATTCCTTTGTGACTGATCACTTCACATAACATAAGAAAAAATGAAAATATGTTCATGAGAGTTCTTCGTAGCCTTTCCAAAAAACCCCATGTCTTGACGATTCTGAAAACGATTCGTCCAATCTGAGATGAAAATTCGGCTGTAAAAATGGAGGATATACCATGACAAGTTTTCACTGGTGCTGGAATTGTATTGACATAATCTCCAATTAAAATTGGAGTTTTGTTGTAGATAGCTCTAGGCTAATTTGGCTGAGGTATTTGCTCGTGAAGCCAAACCTGACTCTATAGTTGATTTTGGTTATCGGCCATTTTCCTTGCTTGACGTTGCACTCTTTTGCGATTTCTAAATGTTCTTTCGATTTCGTGATCTATAAAAAATAAATTCGGCAAATCAAGGTTTTGCATATACCAAATTAGCCTGCAAATAGTCAAGACAAAATAGAATTAAGCAGTGTAATAGAAGCCTAAAAATAACAAAATAAAATAAAAATGAGTCTACAATATCTAATGACTAAAATTAACACTGTTATTCCCCGACAACGGCACCAAAAACTTGTTCGTCAAATTCTCGCAAGTGTACGGGTTTGTTGTACAAGTAATAATCGTGATGAGAGATTGTTGTCCCGTAGGGAATAATGATCAATTCTAGCGTATATGATATATTTTAAATTTGTGTTTGTGACTAAAAGACGATTGATGAATAGCTAACTAATTTTTATAATCAAAACTTGTGAAATCAATGAAGGTTGGTTTGAAAATCAAATGAGTGAACATATTAGATTTTTGATGTCACTAATCAATTCTTAGTTCTAATTCTCAATAAGTAATAATTATCTCAATTCATGCAATTGTAATGATCAATAATTTCACTTTTATTTATTATTCTTTCTCAAGATATAATAAACATATGGTTACGATGAGACAATATATTTCTAGTCTGAATTCATATGGCAAACATGCATTGACATTTAAGATCATTGTACACACCATAAATATTATTTCTAACATTTTATTGTCCGTGCGTTCCAATAACAGTGTTCTACTACCGTGAGTTTTTTAACATTACGAATAAGCAACTTATTGTCCTAATGATGCGCAAACATTAAAATAATGTAATTATACATATTAATATAATCACGATGCAACTATTAAGATAAAAAAATACAGGTCTCAAATTAAAACTAAGAATCAAACAGTTTTGTCATCCATCCAATACATGAGAATATTTAGTCTAACATAATGTTGGAATTAAACAAAGAAAGGAGGAAAGTCATCACCAAAAATTGATGAAATGTTAATAATATATGTATATTAGAATTACAGTTGCCGTTTTTCCAAAAATTCTGCCCCATGCATCTCCGTGTCTATGTGTGTGCGTGTGTGTGTGTGTATATATCACATAATCTAGTAGCGAGCAATTGTATATGAATTCCAAAGTGGCCACTTCTTGTTCTGTCTTTTGTTTATATTTAATTCAGCAGCTGGCTACAACAACGTTTGACTTCCTCAACAAAATCCAACTGTTACTCAATCCCACTTCAATGTTTGCCTCTCTTTGTCTCTCCCGGTTTCTCCCTGTATATATAATAAAGGCTGTTAGGTTTGGTGACTCAAATGTATTAGGATTATTGTTGATTTAGAATTTGATCAAGTGGAATCCTAGAAATTGGTTAGGAATCTTTTGAAGATGCGTGTTAAACTTCACTTGGAAAGGGAATCTAATTACATCCAACTAAAGGAAACAAAATCTTATTGAAATTGGGTCTCCTAATTATAATATATTTTATTTCCTTTTAGGGCTCTTCTAGGGTTGGTCTATAAATACAAGGCTCCTTTGATCAGTTTTGTAGAGATGTAACAGATAGAAGCCAATTGCAAGATTGCTTTGTATCCCCCATATTGTTTATTCAATAAATATTGTTCCTCTGTGTTAATCCTTTTGTTCATCTTTATAATTTAAATCTTGTTTCGTGGTGTGATCATGTTTACTTCAATATTGTCATTACAATTTCGTTCTTTACAATTCAGTTTGGAATCAACATGTGTTTTTGGAGCTTCCGTGCCCAACAAGTAGTATCAGAGCTAGGTAATTGATTTTTTGTGGATTGGTTGAGATTTTTTTTCGAGATAGCTGGGTTGAAGTATGATATTCTATAATTAGATTACAATACAAGGTTCTCATTGTGGCAAGTAAAGATGAGGGCTATTTTGGCACAGTTGGATTTGGAAGATACGTTTTTGGGATTTGACAAGATGCCAACTGGATGGACAATGGCGGAGAAACAACAGAAGGATCAGAAGGCTACGTCATTGATTCATCTTCTTCTATCCAACAACAATCTACAGGATGTCTTGAAAGAGAAAGCAATAGCTATTTTGTGATTGAGGTTGAAGCAGTTGTGTATGATTACGAATCTTACCAGTAAACTGACTCTTAAGCAGAAGCTGTATTCATATCGCATGGTGAAAGGAGAGTTGTTGGAAGACCATATTTCCATGTTCAAGGAAATAGTTGCAGATCTAGAGATGTTGGTTAAGTACGATGAATAGGATCTTGACTTGATCTTGTTGTATTCACTGCCCGAGTTTTATGCATCGTTTCGAGATACCATCTTGTATAGCCGAGATACTTTGACTATAGAAGATGTCTATGATGCTTTGCACTTAAAGGAGAAGATGAAACATTTTGTTGAAGTACATTAAGGGATGGGGAAGCTCTTGTATCTCAAGGTGGAAGACGAAGAGGCAGATCGAGAGTCGGACTTAGCAATGTAACCTATTACTACTGCAAAAGGAAGGGACATATTTGGAAGAATTGCGATATGTTGCAGGCTAAAGGTGGTTTAGCTTCAAATTGTGGGGTGCAACCTTTGAATTCAGATGAAACCAATGTAGTTGAGAATTGTTCAGATGGCGAAGAGGTGATATTGACCATAGTATTTGATGTGGAGTCTAGGCCTAACGAGGAGTGGATTTTTGATTCAGCATGATCATACCATATGTGTTCCGATAGGAATTTATTTCAGACATGAGGCTGTTCAACAAGGTGGAGTTGTAATGGGAAACAACCAATCTTGTCATATTGTTGGGATCGGTCGAGTCAGACTGAGGCTAAGGGATGGAACATTTAGAACAATTGATTAGGTTTGACATGTTCCTGACTTGAGAAGGAATCTCATTTCGCTAAGTACACTGGATGCAAAAAGGTATAAATTCTCTGGAGGAGGTGGAGTCCTAAAAGTCCAAAAGGGAGTTCGAGTTCTACTGAAGGGACGAAAAATATCCTAGTTGTACATTTTGCAGGGGAGTGCAGAACTTGTTAGGAGATGTTTGGATAACTTTAGTATCTTAGTGGAAGTTCAGTTTGGTATAGTAACTCTTGGGTTGGGCTCTGAGTCAGTTCAAAACACTGCTAGGGAGAGCGTTGGTGATCCCACTCTGTCACCAATTTCAGCGAGTACACTGTGTTCAGTTGCTGGGGTAAGACTCATCGAGCATAGGTATCGTAGAGTTAGCAATGTCTGGGATGCTTCTAGGGATGTTGAAGGTGATAGTTCCAGCAAAGGGTTTTCTCAAGCATTTGGTTTAGTTCTTGCTACAGGGCGTGCTTCGGCCTTATGTGATCAACATTAATTTTCTGATGGAATTAGGAACCCTAGGGATTGCATTCGAGTGTCGGTTGTTGATGCCGGGCAAAGGACGAGTGTTTATTTTATATGGAGTGGTTATTGTATTGAGGAGATTCAGGTAGTTAATTTTGATGCAGATGGATTTGAAATCTAGGAGTTCGTTCATAGCACCAGAATTTGAGTCAAGGTGGAGATTGTTAGGTTTGGTGACTCGAATGTGCTAAGATTATTGTTGATTTAGAATTTGATCAAGTGGAATCCTAGAAATTAGTTAGGAGTCTCTTGAAGATGTGTATTAGACTTTTACTTGGAAAGAGAATTTAATTGCATCCAACAAAAGAAAACAAAATCCTGTTGAAATTGGGTCTCCTAATTATAATATATTTTCTTTCCTTTAGGACTTTTCTAGGGTTGGCCTATAAATAAAAGGCTCCTCTGATAAGTTAGTAGAGATGTAACATATAGAAGTCAATTGCTAGATTGCTTTTTATTGTCCATCTTGTTGACTCAATAAATATCGTTCCTCTGTGTTAATCCTTTTGTTCCTCTTTACAATTTAAATCTTGTTTCGTGGTGTGATCTTGTTTACTTCAATATTGTCATTACAATTTCATTCTCTACAATCCGGTTTGGAATCAACGTATGTTATTGGAATTTCTCCGTCCAACAAAGGCAGTTTGTATGAATTTCGACCTCTTAATTTTCTTTAAAAAAAAAAAAAAAAAAAACCCTAGAAGAATTTCATTCTCCTTCAATTTCCGGCCCAATTTGACTTCCCAAAGAACTCCAATTTCTTTCTAAAAGCAGTCGCCCAATTTCCCTTCTTTTCTCCCCTGGCAGCCGTTTTTTGTTCACTCGAAAAGAAACTAGTTTTTTTTTATTTATTTATTTTTTTTTTTGCCCTTTGGCTGCCGTTTTCTATGTATCTTTGATAAATCCCAAGGCAGCCCATTTTCTACAATTATTGAGGCCCAAATATTCTTTTTCACTTTCCATTCATTTAAGGCCCAATTAGTTACAATTTATCTTTCAAGGCCTCACTTCCTTATAATTAATGCACTTTAGTCCTTCAATTTCTAGCATGTGAACTTTGATCCCAAAATTGCATTTTTATCTCGTCCTTCTTTTCTCCCCAATTGCTTCCGATGAGTCCATTACTAAAAACAAAATGAAAATTAACCTAAGTTAACTATAAATTAATAATTCGACGACTTTAAAGTTTAATAATATAGCTTATATAAGTGCACAAATTGCAATTATCAGCAATCAGCTATTATTTGTTATTGTTTAAAAATTTTAAACTGTCATGACATCCATGCTCCTTGAATTGGAGATGAAATTGTTTAATTATTGATGCTACGTCACATTTACCGTTGGCTACCTCATTACTTAAATAGGTTCAAAAATCTCAAATTTCTTCTTTGAGTTAAGTTGTTAGGTCTTTCTTTCATGAACTCTTCAATAAACGAATAGTTAAAAGTTGGGAATCCTTTATGCCTGCCTACTACGTTTGTTTCTTTGAATAATTTTCATTTTCATTTTTATTTTTTAACTTATGATTTCGATGGTTGTTGTCATGTTCTGAAATTATGTCACATTTTTCATCACAATAACTCAATCATTCATGTCAAACTATTGAACCAATAAACTATTCATGTCAAACTATTCAAGATAGTCTATCATTGAAAATTTTAGTTAATTAGTGCACTTCTTTTAAACCAGATCATGAATCAAAGAGGGGACATAACGGAAGATGAAAGGAAAATTGGAAAGCAATTGTCTGCATAAACTTAAAAAAAAAATAAAAAAAATAAAAAATAAAATAAAAATAAAAAAGACAGCCCAGGTAGCAGTAGTTAGATTAGTGAAGTGAGTAATTGCATCCAATATATTTTGTTATCTGGGTTCTAAAATTCAGCAGTATCTAGACTTTGGCCCCATGTGCAAACCAATGTTGGTTCAATGACGTGGAACTATGTATCTCAATTTTAGATGGAAACGAATGTTGAAAGCATAGTAATTATTTTATAATTTAGTAAATTTCTTAAAAACGATATTGAAAGTACAATGATCATTCACATTATTAACCCCATAGTAAGGTTACTCTGGCTTTGAGATTATGAAAATGACAGGATTCATCATAATGTATGGATATAACCATGATTTCTCATTTTTCTGAAAAGGATAACATTAATTTTCTTTTTGTTTGGTTAACCCAAGCGGATCATCATGACTAACAAATCGGTTGAATTTGACTATCTTTCTCAATAGGCTACCCTTGAGTTCTTGATTGTCACCAAGTTTATTTGTTGTCAAATTCTCCTAAATTCAAAGGTAATTCAATTTCTAGAAGAATAATACTATTTACAGTCACTCACTACAACAGTCGTCCTACGTGACATACACATGGCATATGATTATTTGATATACATTAATGAATAAAAAAACTACTACATTAATGTATCAAATAATCACCTGCCATATGTATGCCACGTAGGGCGACTGTCGCAGTGAGCGACTACGAATAGCATTACTCTTTTTAGAATGATGAAATCTATTAATTTATATGAAATGATGTCACAAACGTCATCTACAAATAGTAATGACTTATTAACAATTAGTAACATTATGTAAATTCATTGACAACTACAAATTTATAGATGGTCTCAAGAATAGTTCTTATTTATTATCACCAAGATCAATGATGATCTCTATTAGTGACGAATAACAATATTCTAAGAAGAAGCCCATCGAGTGCCATCAAAAGCATCTCTTTCCCTATTAAATTCATTCATCCGTAATGGTCATTAAAAACCTTTCACCTTGTGGCCAACTATTTCTCTTCCCTTTTTTTATGTTCCTAGGCCTACTACTAAGGTTCCCATTTTTAGGGCACCTTACGAACACAAAAGCTAAACTAACCTTTCGAAAGCGACTTGATACATTATATTTTTAGGACAGTAACCTACTCCTAGGTTCCCGTTTTATTTCTGAAAAAAGTGAAATCGTGATTATCGCTAAACTTAATGATATGCTATCTTATTCTCACACACTAAATGCAAGATGCGCTACTCGTTTCACCTCATTGAGCCAAATTTGGTTTGCAAATAGGCCAAACTCTTATCAACTCGTTGCAGTGAGATAACGTACATTATTGATGCCATTAATTACAAGGAGTAATCAAGTTATATGTCCATGGCACCTTTTTTTGTTCCAAATTTATGTAGCCAACAACTTGCCAATTTTCCTCTCTTTTTCTTTAACCTTATCTTTAATTCTTGTCGTGGTTTAAAAGAAATATGTGCGTTAATTAATTAAGATTAGAACCACTGGTAGATTTGGTGAGTTTTGTGCTTGAGTAGTTTTATGAAGAAAAATGAAAAGCAAATGGCCAATAATGATGGGACCCATCCCTTTAATATGTGACAAATTATTTTTTCAGACAGAATAAATGTAGCTATCAATAGACTTGGAAAAATTATAAGTAATTTCTCAAAGAGTTTGAGAAATAACAATGGGATCACGAAATGGAGATAATAATGAGTACTAGTTTTGAATGTGTGGTTGAAGTTATATTTTGATTTTGATTAAGTAGTAGAACTAACTTGTAGTTTACGAAGTATATGTTCTCCAAACAGATGGTGTTTTAATTTTTTTTGTAGAAATCTTTATTCGCTAGAAAATGACATTTTAGACAGCAATTGATTTCCATTTATGTTTTTCTTTTCAGCTTCTTTTAAACAACAGGTCATGCGTTAGGACTAATAATTTCACTTTGGAATTTAATAACTATCTTTTTTAGGTAGAAACGAATTTGGACCACTAATATATATCAAATTGAAATTCCCTTCGAGAATTTTGTGTTATATTAATTTTTTTCATTTGAACTTACGCTATTCATGTTATCATTCACTGTCACTCATTTTCTACCAACATAAATGATAGTAAGTGTAAAATTCGTTAACATTTAATACAATTAACTGACCGTAAATTGATGAAATATGTCCACCTAGATTAGAATTTTTGGTGTCCACATATAACCAACATCTGTTACTCCAATCCACCTTGTACTAAACATCCTGAACTTTATCATTTTTCGTTCATTTAGGTTATACTTTTAAGGAAATTGTGATAAGATAGACCAAATCTTTGTCATGGATGGACGTTATATTCCTCCACATTCACATCCACATCCACTCCTACCCCCACCATCTCTCAACGTATATGTTTATGTGTATATTTAGAGTTTTTAATTCGTAACATGTACCAAGCGAAGAATCCGAAAGACTGAGAATTGTTAAAGGTTAAATGTCTCTATTGCAACAAAATAGCCAGGTATATTCATGGCCATGATTCACGTTAAAGTAAAAATAAATAAATAAATAAATAAATAAACCCACTGTTCATTTTCAACTTTTTATTCATGTATTGCAACAACTCATGGGACAGTAAAGATAACAAACCAGCCTTTGAGATAGGCTTTATGAGTTTTTTGAGGGTATGTTGACGGATTAGATGAAGAATGGTATAAAAGAAATGAAAGAAGAAAATCAATCGAAAATTGAATGTGAAAAATTTCCCATCCCGTACAATGTATAGAGAAATTGTTTGATATCATATTATTATTATTATTATGAGGGGGGAATTTAAGATGTTTTGATAAATAACAACTGCTACCTGAATTTGACAAAATCTTCAAATCAATTTATTATTCATTAAAGCTATATATTTGTTGACGAATAAGATTTTAGCAATTTAAATATTTGTTAAATGAATAATAACATAATAAAAAAACATCGTTTGAGTCATTAATCTTACACAGTCACTATGTCCATGTTTGATTGTACTATTGGACATAGCTACAAAGTATAATTAACAATTTTAGATTTGGGACGATAAATTTCAGCAATTTTTTTTTAATGCATAGTTTTTATGCATACATTAATTCGAGAGCATGAATTGATAGTCCATCCATATTACTTTCAAATCAAAACAAGGAACTATATTTTTGTTCAGATTATGATAGGTAATTTGTATTTATGAATCCATTGTGAACATGATTTACAATGTAGGAAAAAGCCCAAAATACAAATGTCGGAATTGCATTAACTAAAATAAAGAACGTCACTTGCTTTTCTTAAAACAAGACATTGTTATTTACAGCTCAAATATGCATTAACTTGGTTCAATGAATTTGCAATCTGAAATGCATAATTATTGTATTTGACACATCAAATGCACAATATCATGCTAAGGTTGTCCAATTAAGGTACAATGGGTCATAAATGATTTATTTGCTTTCTTTGTCCAAAATACCACGTTAACGAGGTAAAATAAAGTACATCTATTGAATTTGATTTTCACACCTATTCTTAAAACATGGAGAAAATAAATGAAAGAACAATAAACATCCATGTTAATGTTTGTTTAACTAGTTTTTTAATTTAACTTTTCTTACTGTTCTCCCACATCTAAGGAATTTATATCCAGTAAATTATAATTTTTCATTAAACGTACACGTGCCATATATCAAATGATGGAAGGACATGCAGATGCATATGAATGTAGTAGTTTATTAATTAAGCTCCTTGACGATCTCAGATAAAACTAGACAAAATTAAATAAGGATTTTAACATTTTCTTTATAATATGATCTACGACAAGACACACGTTACTTGGTAGGTTGCACAAGATTCATTTAGCTTTCCTTCTACAAAAAAGCTGGTTGTACAGAAAAACATTCTACAGAAATCAGTTAGACACTCACCGGGGGGGGGGGGCGGACTCCATGTGAATTAAAATATTGCAAAAAACAACCCATCCACCCTTAGATGTGTGTATTTTGTACCGAATCTGTACATTTATTTTCTTTATGTGTAGCTTGGTTGTTTGTTCTACTAAGGTGTTGTCAAAATGGAAACCTAAATGGAAGAGAAAAAGGATGCTATTAATGACCTCTGATGGATCATAAGGTCATCAAAGTTGAGATCATCTATTAGAATGTTAAGTTTTTAGTCTCACAATTAGGGGAAATTACATAGTAATATATCTCATTAAAATACAATGAAGGTGCATGTTTAATTCACAAGGCTACATATTCAACCTCCACCTTCCTATTAGGAAAGTAATTACTAAAAAAAATGTAGATTTGCTTAAGGGGGATTTGTTTAAGAAGCTAGTCAACCATAATGTTTGATAAAATAGCCTATATCAATAATTTGTGTTCAAGTAGTCTATAGTCTATTTGATTATATATTAAAAGTCTTAAATACCCTTAAATTGAAATGACTAAAATGTTCAATTTGAAAATCAATATTACCCAAATCTTGAAATATAAATCCCTAAATCCTCTTCATTTCTCTCATTTCCAACCCCATTTTCACCATATTAAATGAACCTTCAAATTTAGCTTTATTCTTCTTCATATGCATTATTTTTGCTTACAATGAATGATTACATGTTGAAGTTTCTTTATCTGAACCAAGAACAAATCAAATAGTGCAAAATTTGGAGGTGGGTTAGCAAGAATCGATTCACATAGTTGAAGGTGAGCTTTATAAATTGAAAATTAATGATTTGTTGTTATTTCCTAGCTGTATAATATGAGAAAAATCAATTGGGTAATCAAAATTTGTTGTAATATTAAAACAGAATGGTGCCATTTCTCAGTAGTTGGGTGCCCTTTTTTTCCAGCTGGCTGCCGTTTTAATACAACAGTGGTGGTATTGATATACTTGTTGGCAAATTAGTTGTTTTTCCATTCTTTTATAGTATTTTATTATCATAAACAAATTTATCGGCACAGACACATTTCAAATTACAAAATGCCATTTTGTTCTGCTTAAATCTGTTATGTGACAATATAGGTGGCGTTTTGTTCATTATTGAAGTTGTGATTCATAGGATTCAATTTTGACAATTAATAGAGTAATATATTATTATTATTATTATTATTATTATTATTATTATTATTATTATTATTATTATTATTATTATTATTATTTCAATTGTAGATATGGACTTTGGTGCAATGATTTTTATTTGTTATTTTGTTAAATTTGAAAAGAGTGGTGAAGGTGGATGGATTTGGAAATGGATAGGGAATGATGAAGATACTGCAACAAATATTTTTGTATAAAAAACAATCTCATAAGCAGAGTTTGTACAACGAAGTTTGAAAAACAGTTAAGGTTGATCCCAATATGTATCACATCGAGATAAAATTTCTCGTTCCCGGCATGGCAAAATTATCAGTTCTATCAATAAAGATTACTTGCGATATGAATGTTAGTTAGTTTCTTTCTTTGCATGACAAAGTTCCAATTTGTGTAACCCTTGTAGAAAAGCGTTATGTCGATCAACAAAACATAGATGTTGATATTATAAATGTTTAGGAGAACCATGAATGCAATTCAAATGTTGTTGTGGACAGTGAGGTGGACATTAATGAATTGAATATGCAAAAAGATCAGTCTGATGACAATTATATGCGACTGTTGTCTCCATGAAATCAAATTTGTGAAAACGATTGTGTGAACTTTACAAGTGATGATTATTGGGACGAGGTAGAAGTAGTGCGTGGCAACTACATAGATGATTCTCATGTGATAAATTAAAACAATGTTACTCATAATACACCTTTTACATTGGTAGATAAGATCATTGGCACTTTACAAGTTGTTACTTGCCAAATCCTTGTAGAACATCAGTTAAGATTCTTGAAGTTGATGATGTGCAGTTAGCAAGATTTTTCGCAACAGGAAGGATCTTCAGGCATCACTACAAATGCTTGCTATAAGAAGCTCTTCTTAATTTAAGATACTAAGTCAAATAAGAGTATATATGTAATAGTTTGTGTTAAGAAAATTTGCAAATTGCGTTTGTGCACAACACGATTGAAGGAAAGTGACGAATTTGAAATTCGAAAGTATTCATGTTATCATAATTGTTCATTGGTTTTTCGCCACAAAGATCATAGACAAGCTAATTGTTGGATGATTGGAAAACACATCATGTCAAACTTTGAGGATCCTAACATTATATACAGACCTTCGAACATTCAAAATGATATTCGTCGGGAGTTTAAAATAGATATAAATTATTATAAGGCATGGATGGCTAGAAAATGTGCTATAGAGCTATTAAGAGGTTCACCAGATCTTAGTTATG
This sequence comes from Olea europaea var. sylvestris, assembly GCF_002742605.1. Lineage (NCBI taxonomy): Eukaryota > Viridiplantae > Streptophyta > Magnoliopsida > Lamiales > Oleaceae > Olea > Olea europaea. The sequence continues at coordinate 689,982 of NW_019265601.1, forward strand.
ATAGATTGGCCAAGTATTGCAATATTGTGAAGAAGAATAATCTCGGTATAATGACGTTCATTGAAGTTGATAATGAGAAACAGTTCAAATACTTTTTCATGGCTTTAGAACCAAGCATACGTGGTTTTCACTCATCAATGAGACATGTCATTTCTGTGGACGAAACATTTATGAAATCCAAATTCCGAGGTACGTTACTTGTTGCCATGTGTCAAGATGCAAATCTTCAGATATATCCTTTTGCATTTGACATTGTTGATTTTGAAAATGATGCATCATGGACTTGGTTCTTTAATAAGTTGTTTCAGGTAACGGGTATGTTGAAAGTGCTTGTTTTCATTTCTGATCACAAGGCTAGCGTTGGTAATGCTATAAAGATTGTTTATCTTTATGCACATCATGGATGTTGCATGTGGCATTTACAACTAAACATAAAGTCCAATTATCATAAGACCGATATTTTGCCATTGTATGTGGCAACTGTAAAGGAGTATAGTTTGATTAATTTTGAAAAATCAATGGCAAATCCATATCGTAAAAGTTCGACAGCTGGAGAACTGGAAAAGAAAGATGTGTATGAATTTTGGTCCAGAGCACATTTCAAAGGAAACCGTTACAATATTATGACAACTAACAATGTAGAATCTTTGAACTCGTGAGTTTCTAGTACTTGCTATGGTTGAGCAAATAAGAAAATTTTTACAGAATTGGTTTTATTAGAGACACATTGAAGTTGAAAACTGTACAAATATTCTAACCCTGTCTATTGAGGATAAAATGCGTAAAAGTATGATGATGCAAAGGGACTGATAGTGGTACCAATAAATAAGTATGTGTTGTCTGTTGGTGTTGAAAATGAAATGCATATCGTTAACATAGAGGCAAGAACCTGTGGTTGTAAGGAATTTAATTTGGAAAAGCTTCTTTGTAAACATGCACTTGTAGTAGCTAAATTTAATGGAATGTCTTGTTACAATTTGTGCTCACCTTATTGTACCAGTTCTAGTTGGAAACAAGCATATGTTGAATGTATATATCTAGTGACAAATGAGGCTGATTGGGAAATCTCCAATCAAACAAAGGTGTTACCATCCCTTTCGAATCGACGACAAAATGGACGTTCAAAAAATCGTCAAATTCGATCAAGAGGAGAGGAAAAAAAAAACTCTTAAATATAGTAGATGTGGCCAGAGGGGTTGTAATCGTCTAACTTGCAAAAATGCTCTACACAAGTTGACAGATACATAGAACATTTTTTGTTTAACTTAATCTTGAAATTGTGATAGATTATGGTGATTTTTGATGCATTGTAATAGTTGTTAGACAAAGTATGATAGCTACTTTAGACAAATTTTTGATAAATATGACAACATCATGTTAGTTTAGACCAAAACGACATCTAGTCATTTTAAATGTATGGGTGCTATTTTTACTCATTTCGTGTTCAATTTTGTTCATTCACATTTTTTATGGATGGCTGGATGTTAATTGTTAATTTAATCTTTACATTGTGATAATGTTTTGATAAATATGATTGATTTGTAAGTCAGTTTCTAGTAAAAATGACAGTAGCACTACTTGTTCAAACCAAAATGCCATCTGGCCATTTTAAATATATGGGTGCTATTTCTACTTGTTTCGTGTTCATTTTTGTTCATTCACATTTGTTATGAATGGATGAATGTTAATTGTTAATTTAATATTTACATTGTGATATTTTTTGATAAATTCTGATTGATTTGTAAGTCGATTTCTGGTAAAAATGATAGCACCATTGTTTGTTTAGCCCAAAATGGCATCTGGGCATTTTAAATGTATGGACGACGTTTCTACTCATTTCGTGTCCGTTTCCACTTGAAAACTAAAGGACAAAGGTTCGAATTGCATTTCGATGTTACGATCAACACATTTGCCGAAACTATAGTAAGTTTCTCTATAGTTGGTCGGAACTTACTACAATACACTTTACATAACAATAAAAAACAACCTAAGGGGCAAGTGTGATATGCAAATCATAGCACATGTAGTCGGTCAATGTGTACCAGACGTGTATCATGTCTCAAACACTGTTGTGCTAGTTTCGGAGTGAAATCGATACCTCCTGACCTAAAATGGTATCTAGTCATTTCAAATGTATGGGTGACGTTTCAACTTATTTCGTGTCCGTTTGGTGCAATGAAGCCCCTAACCACTTGAAAATTGAAGGATGAAGGTTCGAATTACATTTCGACGTTACGATCGACATATTTGTCCAAGCTATAGTGAGTTTCTCTACAATCAGTCGGAATCTACTACACTATTCTTCACTTTACATGACAATAAAGAACAACTTAAGGGACAAGTGTGGTATGCAAATCGTAGCATGTGAAATCGTCCAATGTGTACCGGATGTATATCATGTCTCAAATACTGTTGTGCTATTTTCGGAGTGAAATCGATAACTCTTGACGTAAAATAGCATCTGGTCATTCCAAACGTATGGGCGACGTTTCTATTCATTTCATGTACGTTTGGTGCAATAAAGCCTGTAACCACTTGAGGATGAAAGACGAAGGTTCAAATTACATTTTGACGTTACGATCGACACATTTGTCCAAACTATAGTGAGTTTCTCTATAGTGGTCGGAACCTACTACACTACACTTCACTCGACAATAAAGAACAACCTAAGGGCAAGTGTGGTATTCAAATCATAGCATATGTAGTCATTCAATGTGTACCGAACGTGTATCATGTCTCAAACACTGTTGTGCTAATTTCGAAGTGAAATCGATATCTCCTGACCCAAAATAGCATCTGGTCGTTTTAAACTTATTGGCGATGTTTCTACTCATTTCGCGTTCTTTTGGTGCAATGAAGACCGAAACCACTTGAAAATTGAAGGATAAAGGTTCGAATTACATTTCAACGTTACACATTTGTCCAAATTACAATGAGTTTCTCTATAGTTTGTTGGAACCTACTACACTACACTTTACTTGACAATAAAGAACAACATAAGGGGTAAGTGTGGTATGTAAATCATAGTATGTGTAGTCATCCAATATGTACCGAATGTGTATCATGTTGTGCTAGTTTCAGACTAAAATCGATACTTCCTAACCTAAAATGGTATCTGGGGGTTTCAAACGTATGATTGTAGTTTAGGGTTTAGTGTATTAGGTTTAGGGTATAGAGTTTAAACATATACTATAATTTTTTCGTACAGTATTTTTAAGATGTTTCAAACATTATTTTACTAGTTTTGGAGTGAATTCGAGACTTCTTGACCCAAAACGACGTATTAGTATTTTACTCGTATGGGATTTAAAGTATACGGTATACAAAAACATCACATGTAATCATCCAGTACATGCGATCCTTTTACAAGTATGACTGCCATTTAGGGTACATAAAACATAGCACATTTCGACGCACTTTAGGGGACACTTTAGTTGTATGAGTGCCATTTTTTTTTTCTAATTCAGTATTCAGTTCACATCATTCTTGCTCATTCGACCTAGACAAGTGATTTATAATATTTTAATGCTTGTTTGCAATGAAATCTTGAGCCCATGAGCCAAACGGCACATTGTCGTTTTAAATGTAAAACTGCCATTTTTCAAATAATAATCTAGTTTTCGTCAGCATATAGATAAGCTGTCATGACAAACAGTATCTCCCTTTCAATCATGTCTACTTCAATATGTAACTGAAATAACTGTACAATGAAAATAACCAAAATTCACAGGAAGACTGATCAACATCCATAAAAACTACCATTTAGACAAATCTGACTAGAAAATCAACATCCAAATCTGACTAGATAAATCTAACTGATCAACATTTAGATTTGAGTACACAAAATCAACATCTTTAAATTTCATAGAAAGACTGATCAACATCCAAATCTGACTAGACAAAATCAGCATCTGTGCATATGTTTTCCAACTAAATCATTTAAAATCTACCATCTAGACAAAAATAGCATCGGATTTCTATATCTTCTGACCACATAGATGTGCAAAATATACAAAGAAAACATTTATGGATCAAAATGCATAGCAAAAACTTTGACGGCTAGTTTCTTCCTCCGACATTAAATCATCGAATCTAACAAAAGTTCACATCTAATTCGGCCGATAAAAAGTTCTATGAACTTGATAACTTATATCCTGCAATCTTCCCTGCAAAGATATCTGTCATAATAAATATATGCACTTTCAAAATGAGTGAAAATTCCAAAAATTTTAAAGATAGATTATTTTCGCGTTGTTTTGTTGTAGAACGTCTACACGTCGGCACTAAAGAACTGCTTCTATAGGTAGTTTTCGCTAAATAAAAAACTTTCCTTTATCATTTTAGGAATCACCTTCACAATTGGAAGCATGATTTTTCGCAATTTTCCAAAACCTGTCAAACTCTTCATGCTCTCATATACATATATAGTTCGTTCGACAATGTCCACTTTAAATGCAATCCAGTTCTTCATTTTGACATTGCAAGGAATATACAACAATGTACAAGAATCACATTGCTTGCTCCATTCGGGACTTTCATCATATATATCTTGACATATTTTTCAACCATTTAAAGTCTTCTACTAGCTTTTCATGTTTCTTATGCAGCTCAAAATCTTCAAACCTCTTGTTGTACATGTTAGAAAAAGCACAATCTAAAATTACACAATCTTGTGGGAACACAGTAGAATATGTCTGTATTCGTGCCCTCATTAAGTACAATGCTATGTTAATGTGCTGTAAATGTATAAAGCCGTTTAAGAATGAAATGAAGTATGAGCAAAATAAAGAATGATAAAAGACTTACATCACTATCGAGCCATCCAAATTGCTTCTGAATTTCTACAAAAAACTTTTTGGCTTCTTGAACAATATTATATGTACATGTTCACTGTATAAAATAAATAACATAAGAGCATGTATGCAACTTCACAAAAATAATTAATATAAGATTAGTTACCTGTCAGGTGCATTAACCAATTAATTCTCTAAGTCATCTGCCTTAGTCGGATCTAGCTCTCGAAATGGGTCAAATGCGTTGACATTGTGAAGCTTCTTCCTCTTCTCTGGATTTGTAAACGGAACTAGAAGAATGCGTGACTTTTTCTTTATTCTCATCCGCGTCTATTTTGATTTGAGTCATCAGACTCATCTTCAACCACTGTAGGGGTGGACCCTATTACATCACCATGTGATGTAGAATCTATCAATACACACGTATCTCTCTCTTCCATATGAGTTTGATCATAATTTGGAAAATTCGTTGCTTGTCTTTGCTCATTTTCCATTTCTACGGGATTTAGACAGTTATTCATATAAGATGCTTGTTTTTGTTCATTGCCATTTGTGGGCGACGTTGTTTCTTCAACAACAACTGGTTCATTTGCCAACACATTATCTTCTACTTGTCTTTGCTCATTGCCATCTACGAGCGGCGTTGTTTCTTCAACAATAACTGGTTCATTTGCCAACACATTATCTTCTACTTGTCTCTGCTCATTGCTATCTTCATTTTCATCATTTTAAACTTTTACATGTACAAGTGGATCCTCATTTACATCACATGCCTTTCCAGTATTTGTAAATCCACTACGAAGAGGAGAGTGATATATGTAAGGTGTTGTTGATGGGTTAGAATTCTTAATCCACTCTACAACAGATGATACATTCTCATCAATTTGTCTACACAAAGGTGTATCACAATCAAATCTTTGATCTATGTAAAACGTGTCTCATTTATCCGTCCTTTATTTTCTCTCTCTAAAATCTCTACCATCTGTACTAATTGCATTTTCAATTCCTGAGCAAACTCATCTCTATATAGATAAAGATATGGCTATGACATAGATGGTCCCAGTTGAAATGTATAAGCATCTGTAGAAGTAGATGACCTATGAAAGGGATGGATCCCGATAAAATGTAGAGACATTAGGAGACTTGCAAGTTTGCTGAGGAAAATCAACACGAATGGATGAACCTGCTGCATTTTCCTTATCCGCAAAGATATCAACTGTTGGATCCTCTACTTAATCCTTGAATCGATGAATCTCCATCCAATATGCTTTAGACGCCTCTTCGGTGTAGGCTTCAGTGTACAATGAACAACAATCTATATGAAAAATGAGAGGCCTACTTAGTTGTCATAAAGTACACTATAAATTTTGATGTACATTTAAAATTTACTTACATTTGGTTCGTCCAGACTTGCATCAATATCCTTGGAGTTATGCATTTCAGAAGAATTCCATCGATATATTCTGAGGAGGTCAACCTCCTCTAAATTCTCACCATATCTCCGTCAATAAATGGTATGACCTCATAGGCCCAAATCTACGTAAGTTGCAAAATATTACAATCTAAATAAAATGAATAATAAATTGTAATTTTAAAAGCGTTACCTACAAAGCTAGTGGAAATCCATAAATTGAATATGGATATTTCTCATTATTTATCAAGAATGACTTCACCAACGATCTCTAGTCTCTTGTGAATATATCTATTGTGCAGCCAAACGCCTTTCTCCCCAAGGATAACTATTAAAAGCCTCTAGGTCATCAACCATTGACAAGTGTTCTAAATTTATGTATGTGTAGTTTTCTCTGGGCAGTAGTACCGTTTCCAAAATATATACAAGTCCAATCTTGTATTTGTCTTCCTTATGCACTTTGCGACTTTCAATAGCTTCCTTCAAATTGTACACCGTTATGCTTGTTACACTTTTTAAAGTGTTTCTTCACCAATCTATTATTAATCACAATATGGGGCTCCAACGAAGGCTCCTCACTAGCTCTCAATCCCGTTATCAATGATAACTCGTATAATGAAAATCGTGTTGGCTTACCCCCAATTGAAAACCAGATCTCATTTTGTTTTTGGTTACAATCATTCTCATTACAAGTTGGTGTACTAGCTGTGCTGAAAAGGTATGCGCTTCATACAATATAGTTGTCTGAAACAAGATTCTATCAGCATTTCTTGATGAAGATTATCTAGCATTTCCCGAATATAGTCAAGTTTTTTAAGGGAAGACTTCTGCAAAGACCTGCCATTAATTCTATGTTCAATAGGAATCAAATAATGAAATGAGCGTTCCATATCGGTAATGAAAAGCATAAAATGATCATGTTAAGTTATTAGAATTATATAAATGGCAAGGTGACATTTTCAGAATTCCTAAAGAAGACAAGAAATTTTCAATTGACTACCATCATTTTGCTGCAATCACAAGTTTCCACTAAAAACATGTTCAAGTTTCCACATAGATTTTAGTTTCTGAACCTTTGGAACAATAAACTATAGAAAACTCTATAATAATTAACATATTGAAAACTCACATTTTCATTGACACTCAAAGAAAAAAAAACTAGCTAACTAGAAGGGGAGGAACCAGGAATAATGTTCCAGTACAGGTGAAATTTCATCAAGGCCGGACTTTGAGTTTTCGACCATGAATTCGCTAATGGTAAAAATATAAACTAATATTATGATAACATTAAAATGGCATAGTTTATGAATTACTGTTGTTCCTTGCAAATTTTCAACCAACTATAATCCGACCAAATAACTACTAAACTCATGACAAGTGCATTTCAGAATGACTATGAACAATAGAAACGTATGGATTTTCATACTCACATTAAAGCTGAAAACATTTTATCAAAAATAAGATATTAAGTGAAAGAAATGATAAAAAATAATAGTAGTACCTTCTAGATATCAAGTTCAGTCCATGGCACCCAACGAACATAAGTTTGGCACAAGATATTAATGATCAATTTAAGATGAGCCCATTTATGAACTGGAATATATATGCCTATTCTATGTGGGACTGTAGGACAGACATTTTCATATGTACTCCATAATTAAATGCCTGTTCACATAATACAAAATCGTTGTGTAAAAAATTCTAAATAACCATTTCATAATGAGAAAACCTAGGAAATCAGATTCAGGCATACCATCTACGGTTCTTTTGGTTCCACGAATTAGTTCACTTCAACTCAACGGCCTCAATAGCAATCGCTCGATCAATTCTTTTTCCATTTTATGAAAACATTAAGCAAAAAAGATTGCCCTATTTATTACATGTGACACATTTGAGATAAATAAGTTGAAACAACATAACTTCATCAGTTAAAACAAATGTACATCAAACTAACACTAATTAAACGCCTCAAGATAATACAGTTTAATCAGACTAAAATCATAAATTAGCCCATAAATAGAGATAGCTATTAATCATAAAATCTAGTATAACCATGACAACCATTCTAATATGAACTTAATTACTTAGAACAAACATTCAATTTCAACCTTTAGACTTAAAACGTTGGATAAGCTTGCATCACTAACCAGAGCCCTAATTTACATGAGTTATATCTTGGCCACAGATTTCACGATCCAAACTCATTTCTTGATTATCAATTCTACAGTTTAGTAATTAATACATTGCTCCCTCTTGTGACCAATGTGTTTGGGTAACATAGATTTAATTATTCATAATTCCCCACAAAAGACTATCAAATGCAAAAAGTTTTTATACGTTGGCCTATATATGTTTTTAAAGACTTTTGAATAGTATGTGCTTACTTTTATTTTGAAATCTCCTAAATTGTCATGCAATGACATCATGTCATTTCTTTTAAATTGTAATAGGTTACTTCTCTACATTATGTAGAAATGCTGATCAATTCCGGATGAAATGGATCCACAATGGGGAATAATTGTAGTTTCCACAATAACAGAGTCTAGATTCGAGGATGACTACATTTTACAGGATAATAACATCAAATTATAAGCATATCATCCTCTAAGTTGACGTAAGCATATCCATTATATAATATAAACAATAGAAATTAGAAACAAGAAATGTTTTTTCAACCCACAAGGCATTGTTATGTCTCAGGTTACATAAAAACTTAATCACTACACACAAGAAACATGAATAAAATAAAGGATTGAACAAGCCAATTCTATCATTATAGTTCTTGCTTGCACAAATTTCTCTAAAAAAAATTCGCATAAATCGTAGTAAAAATGAAAAATTGAGGAAACATTCATACTCGATGATAGCCCACTATGAAATTGGTTCTTAAAAGTGGACATTCACGTACGGATGCTCTTTCGTGAGTTTCGATTCCATCAATCTTGAAAAGATAGACGAAACCTTCATACCAAATTCTTCCTTTCGCTCAAGAACACAAAAGCAACCAATTCTGAATGTAGCAGGATTTGAGGATGACGAAGCCACAAAGAGAAACTAAGAAGGGTTTGGGGATCGTCAAGAGAGAAGAAATATTAGATTTAGGATTTTAGGGATTCAATTTATTTGAGAAATTGGGAATTATGTCTTCTAGATGTTAATAAGGGTATATTAGGTAGTTTATAAGTTATGATTTAAAATGTTTATTTTAAAAAATTTATTTTGGTCAAAGGCTAAAATCCCAGAGTGTAGTAAGAAATAGACTATTTGACCCAATTACCACTTTGCTTAATTATAGCTTTAACTACAAAGAAAGAAAGAAAGGAGATTGAGTACAAGCCTGCCTCATAAATCCGTTTCAGTACACTTTTATTACTCTTTATTTAACCCTTTGTCGATGTGGTGCTTTCCATCTTTCAATTTTTCCCACTTTTTGCTTGCCATCTCCCCTTCATAAATATGCCTCCTAAAATTCAATCTTTGAAAATCGCAAGTATCGTACAAAAAAAAAATGATAAATGGTTAAGCGTAAAAAATTGCTGAATGAGCGATAAAAAAATCCTAATATAATTTAAATTAAATCGGTGAATTCTTGTTTTTTCCTTCAAACCTAATTTAGTATTTGACGCTGAAATTTAATTTAGTGAATGTACCTGTTAATTGAAAACTTTACTGAACGTTAAAAATTAAGCACGAAGCTGTGATGATGGCCAATTGTACTTTTGTATTTAAGTCAACTTGTGACCTAACTTATATAGTTGCAACAATTACTCAATAGAGTTTTTAGCCTCATTAGGAGGATTAATCTTTATTGAATAAAGATTTACTTAAACTTCGTTAATTGAGATTCGGTAATCTCTGATTGAATGTCTTTCCAATTCTGGATGGGTGGTAAAGCATGTTGGTGAATATTAAATGCATTAATGGAGGAAGTAATTGGCAGTTATGACATGTAGGACCTTTTTTGCTGCTCGTGCTAAACAAATATTTTAAAGAAATTTTTTTAATCTATTGTCCGTCCAAACCTTGTGCGAACATCCTATGGAAATGAAAAAACCTACTCTTGTACTTTACTTCCTTACAGTAGTATTACTGTAAAATTTGTACTATTTATATTCATATATTTTTTGTCGCTCAAAATATATTCTGAGTACAAATATCATGTGACCAAACGAAATTCTCCAAATATAAATTGAAAGCTCATTTTTTTTATTACTATTATTTTTATTTTTTAACAATAAGGACGGCCCTAACCCTACACATGCTATACAATATTATATCTTCATACACGTAGAGTAATTTTTATTTTATTTTATTTTATTATTATTATTTTTTTTAACAATAAGACGGCCCTAACCCGGCACACGCTATAGAATATTATATCTTCATACACATAGAGAAATAAGAAGAATTTCTATATTTATGCATTAACAACTGATTGTTGGGAGCGAATGCGTATAAAAGAAGTAGTTTAATTAATTTATGTATCCACAAATGTGAAAATGGAATGTAATGATATGGTGAGGATTTTGTTCATATAACAAATACTTTAATAATATCGTGCATGTATGTGACAACGAAATTTTGACGACATGTCAAAACTATACAGTTTTGATCATTACATGAATAATTGTTCAATAGCCATGCAGAATCACCTCAAGTCGTACCTTTGACCGTTTAAAAATGATCCTGTATCTAACTTTTACGGTTTTAGCCATGCCCTGCGACTTCCACTTATTGTTCATTATTTATTAATCTTAACTTTCTCATCATTTTAATTTGATTATCCAAGGTTCTTTTGAGATATTTATTAGTCATTGTCATAACAATCTGCCAACCCCACCTCCCTCCATATATATAGGTTCGAGAAATAGAGAAAAAAAGATCAAATTTTCAGTTTCTTGGAGACAAAACTTCGAGATGTTTCCTTTAATCATGTTCATGTTCTTGGTTGTCTTTCAATTACAAAATTCTGAATTTCTAGTCTTTGCATGCAGTGAGAAGAGTATCTTCATACTCGCCGGCGCCGAGGTTGTGTAATGAGTGGGACTTGGGATGGTTGTGTCCCTCATTAATGCCGTCTTGACCCAAGGATTCTAAGACTTAACACAAACCTGGTGTGGGAGAGAAGGCATGTGAACCTCTTCATGAAGGCATTGACACAAGTGTTAAGATTTTGTTCTTTCAATTAGAGGTTTTAATTAATAATAAATAAAATGTGCAAAAACAAAAGATATGAAAATAAAATGAAGAGCAGAAGATTTTCGCCCTAAGGCAAGAGGTTGAGAACATAAATGTTTTTAATCCCTTTTTGAGCTTCAGAATCGTCTAAAATATACACCACCAAGGCACTCAGAATTAATCACTTGAGATTACATCGTAAAAGATTTCAATCTATACATCTACATTCACTCAAGAACACATGACTCAATCAAATTTACAAATCACTTGAGATGTAAGGAATATTCGAGAGAGTCTCAAGAAGCTTGAAAGGCAGAGAGAAAAATGAATCGTCCATCAAACCCTAGGCAGATGAGTGAGTATATAAGAAGTCAAAAGAAGGTCACGCATTGAACAGCCATTAGGGTGACACTTGGCATCATCTCATGCATCATAGGATCAATTAAAGAAGTCACATTTCTAGAAAAAATGCATTTTAAGAATTAAAAAGTAAGAGTCAAATAATCTGGTCAATGGACCAACAAATCAACCCAGTTAGCCTATAAAAAGGTCCACATCATTGTGCCATAAACTCCACATCTCCTCCTTGGTACAATGATCCAGGTTTCTACTTATAGTTGTTTTTCCAATACATGGCATCATTTGCTCGGTTACCTGTTACACACAATCAACAAATGTTAATGTCCAACTGATTTAAACAATTCTAAAATTTATTTGACGGCGGCACTTTGGTACCAACATCAGCAAGGGTTAAGATGAGTAGAGATTTTTTCAAGTTTCACAACTCCTTGAAATGAGTAGGAAATAACTTCTCTAACGAAATGAAATCTAACATCAACACGTTTTGATCTATTGTGCAAAATAGGATTTTTTGCTTAAATAAATGGCAGATTGACAATCAGAAAATAGAACAATATCTTTAATGAAACCAAATTCATTTAACAGTCCTTTCAACCAAATTTTTTTTTATGGCATCAGTTGCAGCAATATATTCAGCTTCAGTTGAAGAAAGTGCCACAATCTTTTGGATTTGGGATTTACAGCTTATACATGAATTACATAAGGTATACACAGAGGCAGAGGTGGATTTTCTAATGTCTCTATCACCAGCATAATCTGAATCAGTGTATCCTCTAAGAGCAATACCCTCATGTTGTCTTTTAAACTGATCCCTCAATCATAAGTTCCTTTTATGTACCTGAGAAGTCATTTCATGGCTTTCCAATAAGCTTCATCGGGGTTAGACATATATCTACTCAAAACACTTATTGAATAAACCAAATTAGGTCTAGAACAGACCATTAAGTACATGACAGATCCCACAACATTTGCAGATGGAATATTTGCCATCCTTTTGAACTCTTCTTTAGATTTGGGGCATTGATCACTAGAGAGTTTAAAGTGATCAGCAAGTGATGAGATCACAATTTTTTACTCAAAAATTGAAATTTTTTACTCAAAAATTGAAATTTTTTCTAACAGTTTCCGAATGTATGATTTTTTACTAAGAAATAATATGCCTTCCCTTCTGTTTCTTTTAACTTCAATGCCCAATATCTTTCAATAGGACATAAGTCCTTCATTTCGAATTTAAGTTTTAGTTTAACTTTAATTCTTCTATTTCATTTATGTTGTGACTGGCCAGAAGCATGTCATAAACATAAAGAAGGGATAGAATGAGTTTTCATCTCCACTTCTCTTACAATAAAGGCATGTATCAAAGTTAATCATTTTAAAGCTTAGTTCAAGTTAAAAGGTATCAAACATTTTGTACCATTGTCTTGGAGTTTGCTTTAAGCCATAAATGAGATTTCTTAAGAAGGCATACAAGAGCAGACTTTTTATTTGTTTCATAGCCTTTGGAAAGTCCCATGTAGATAGCTTTTTCTAGGTCTTCATTTAAGAATGCTTTTTTTCTTTTTTTACATCAATTGGTCTAATTTCTAGTTAAATTGAGTAGCCAAGGCTAAAATTACTCTAACAGTGGTGAATTTTACTACTGGGGAATTTTTTTTATTAAAATCTATCCCCTCTTTTTGAATAAAACCCTTGGCCACAACTCTGGCCATGTATCTAATATCATTATCATCCCTTTTTCCCCATTTTTATTTTAAAGATCCACTTAAAGTCTATAACTCTCTTTCCTTCAAGTCTTTTCACCAAAATCCAAGTCTTTTTCATTTTAAGGGATTCCATCTCATCTTGCATGGCAGTTAGCCAATACATGGAGTCCTTTTTGCTTATAGCCTCTTCAAAGGACTCAGTTTCATTTTCAATGAACCCTTGAAAGGTCATAAATGATGCTTCATCATCAAACTTGGCAGGGGGTTTGATTTTCCTTCTTTTTCTATCTCTACCAAGAAGGTAACCAGTTAAGGGTTGATTAGCTTCGAAATCGTTTTCAATTTCAGGTTTAGAACCTTCATTTTTAGGTGTCTCATTATTTCCATTTTCAATTTGAGCTTCATGTTGTTGAATTTCATCTTCAACCTATTCCACCTCAATTTCAGTTTCCCTTTCTATATTTTTGTCTTGACTTAAGGGGTCTTGGTTTTCCTTCCCTTTCAAACAATGAAAATCATTCTCATTAAACACCATATTTTTGCTTATAATGATCTTATACCCTTTGGTTTCCTTAACCCATAGCCTATACCATTTAACTCCTTCACCATAGTCCAAGAAGACACACTTAAATGCCCTAGGTTCTAACTTTCCCTCAGATTGATATACAAAGGTTGCACATCCCAAAACTTTCAGACTACTGAGGTCAATAGGCTTTCCAGTCCACACTTGTTCAGGATTTGTAATGACCCGGGTCTCTGTACTCAAGCCGTTAGCTTACGTACTGTCTGCTTTGGGTGGACCTTGCTCCTACTTGCCCAATTGGTACCAGGATTTAACTTAAATCTTATTTAAGGAAAATGTTATGAGTTCGAATCCTAGGGGATGTGACAGAAATCCGTGAGGGGTAAGTGGGTGCAAGACCCACTTAAAGCGGACAGTACGTAAACTAATGGCTTGGATACATAAACTCGGGTCGTTAGTAGCAAACTGAAATTTAGTTTTCATCCATTTCATCTTGTCATGTTTGGTTAAGTTGAGATACCGAGGGACTAAGTTAAAAATAAATCTTGTGTCAAAATTATTAGTTTTTGGTCAAATAACCAAGTATTCATCTAGCAAAAATTTTCATATCAAAATTGGGCTTGTTTTGAAGCTCATATTAAATTACGAATTTTGTACTCGAGAAAAGTTATTTTGGATGAGTTAGGCCCATGATATTGATGCTCAAAGTATCCACCTACTTAATTAAAGTCAATTAGGAATTTAATAATTTCTAGCAGCACCTGTGAAATGGATTTGGCATTATAATACTTTGGCTTAGGATGAAAGTCTTTGGGAAGTTGGTCATATTTTTTATTTTTTTATATTTTAAACTGAATTAAACTAGAATTTGGATTTAAGTAGGGTTTAGTTAAAGATTTGAATCAACTAAGCCCTATCCTAATCCTCTAATAACAAACCTATTCCTCTCCAAATTCTACTATCTGTAATTGAATTTTCCTTTAACTTTCACGGGACACGGCTTCCAAATTTTCAGAATCTCCAAGAAATAGAGCAGAGAAGGAAAATTCCCAATTTCACTTTTAGTATTTAGAAAAGTGTTGGAAAATAAAAGTTCGATTCAACAACTACGTCATCACTACAAACTAAGGTAGGATCCCTACGTGAAGTTGTCGTTACATGAATTTAATTTTCAAATAAGCATGTTATTCGTTATATTTGCATGAAGGATAAAGTGCCTTTAGAGATTTCCCTTAAATTTCGATGAAAGAAAGGTTTATACATGTTTAAACTGATGGCCGCAGAGGCTTACCAGAACCTTAAGTATAAATGTTAAACTGATGGTCGCAGAGGCCCATCAGAACTTTAGGCAGATCGTTTGATCATCGATTTACATATATATGAAGGCAACATGTAAGAATGTATGATTAAATGTATGAATATGAAGTTCATGTAGCACTTGTAGCCTACTAAGTATTTCTTTGAGATGTTCATTCCTATTTAACCAGTTTCAAATTAATTGGAGATCCGGCGGCGATTTGACATGAATGGCATGTTTTATTTTTAGAGAAATTTATTTTATGTTTTAGATTTGCCACTTTTATGTTCATTATTCATTGGTGCTCCGGATATTGTAGTTCGAATTCATATTTTGAGACAAACAGTTTTTTTTTAAAAATGTTTGTTTGTGTTTCCAGTTTTTGCTTCCAAGTTTAAAAATTCATCCAGACCTAAATACTTGGAATTTTGAGGTGACTCCAGTTGAAAAGATAGCCTTATGAGTTATCTATCCATCTGATTTGAAATCATGAATTTTGGATCTACAAAACTCAAGTTATGAATATTTTCCCAAGAGCCGTCAGATTGTACCCGGGAACAGAATTTCCCCGGTTTAGAAAGAATTTTTTACCAATCTATTGATTTAATTTATCTACGAAATTTTAACCTGTAATTCCCCTATGTGTATAATGTCTACAGTTAAAATTTTGTAAATTTTGGACTTTATTTATGTGTCAAACGAGATTTATTTCAGAAAGTTGTACAAGCTGAAGTCAAAACCTTCCGCACGAAAATTTTCATAAATTTTGTGACAAGTTCCTCAGAGCCTTAATGTTTTTATTACAAGTTAAGCTGCTACACTTTATGAACCATTAGGGAGAATTTTATAAATTTTGGGTCTTTGTAATGTCACGAGTTCCAGGAGCTCGGGGCGTTATAGCTATTTTTAACGACTCGGGTCTCTGTACCCAAATCGTTGGCTTACGTACTGCCCGCTTTGAATTGGCCTTGCGCCCACTTACCCCTCACGGCTTTCTATCGCGTCCTCTAGGATTCAAACTCATAATATTTCTTTTAAGTAAGATTTAAGTGGAATCCTAGTACCAATTGGGCACTTGGGTACAAAGACCCAGGTCGTCACAAAAAGTTGTCCAATTGGCACCAAGATTCAACTTAAATCTTACTTAAGGGAAATGTTATGAGTTCGAATCCTGGAGAATGCGACAGAAAGCCGTTAGGGTTAAGTGGGCACAAGTTCCACCCAAAACGGACAGTACTTAAGCTAACGGTTTGGGTACAGAGACCCAAGTCATTACAAAAAAAAGATGTGTTTTATTGTAACGACCCGGGTCTCTGTACCCAAGCCGTTAGCTTACGTACTGTCCGCTTTGGGTGGGCATTGCGTCCACTTACCCCTCACGATTTTCTGTCGCGTCCCCCAGGATTCAAACTCATAACTTGTCCAATTGGTAACAGGATTCAACTTAAGTTCTACTTAAGGGAAATGTTATAAGTTCGAATCCTAGGGGACATGATAGAAAGTCTTAAGGGGTAAGTGGGCACAAGACCCATTCAAAGCGGACAATATGTAAACTAACAGTTTGAGTACAGGGATCCGGGTCATTACAAGCAGGGCACCTATTGATTAAGTAACTAAAAGTTTTTGTAGCTTACCCCAAAATATCTCAGGAAGAGCAGAACTTAGGAGCATACATCTAATTTTTTCAAGAATAGTCTTGTTCATTCTCTCAGCTAAGCCATTTGTTGTGGGGGTGTGTGTGTCACTGTTCTGTATATCAGTATTCCTTGCATTTTGCACCTCTCATCAAATTGAAGATTGCAAAATTTCAAGCTATTATCTGTTCTTAGTACTTTAATCCTTTTATCAAACTGATTTTCAATCAGTATTCTTCATTCTTTGAAGGCATTGAAAGTGTTAGATTTTGATCTTAGGAGAAAATCCATTTTTTTTTCTAGAATAATCATCAACAATCAAAAGAAAAGTACTTAAAACCAGTATAAGGAGGCACAGAAGCTGGTCCTCAAAGATTAGCATGCAAGTATTCAAGTATTGACTCAAATTTATGCATTCCGGGTAAGAATGAAAATCTATTATGCTTCTTTAGAATGCAATAATACCAAAACTGAGTTTCTCAATATTATCCTTTCCAAAAACACCTTGTTTTTTAAGAATCGACAATCCTTTGTCACTAACATGGTCTAACCTCTTATGCCATGTTTGTGACTATCATTTGGAACAGAAATTGCCGCTAAAGTGGAATAAATAAAATTTTGTGGTTTGTTAAATGTAAAGACCATGTCTCTTGGGGGGCTTCTATAATCAACTGAGATGCCTTGAAGATTTTGATGTATCCCTTATTGATTATGATATGGTATTTTAGGTCATCTAGGACAATTAAAAAAAATAAGGTTTCTTTGCAGGTAAGGTACGTACCTGATCTTTTCTAAGATAAGTTCATTATCACCTTTTACTTTTAAGGTGATAGTTCCCATTCCCTTAACTCAACATGTCATATGATTACCCATTAAAACTTTGCCTCCATTCACATTTTTCAAAGTCAATGAACCACTCTCTATTTTGGCATGTACGAAATGTGCAGCCTAAGTCAAGAATCGATTCTTGACTAGGTGGGCTGCTTATAGCAACATAGACTTCATCAATATTGGGCTAATTATTATAAGATAAGGCTGCACCACCATCCATTTTAGACATGTTCTTCAAATCATAAAGTCTTTTGGGACGATCTTTATAAAATGACCCTCTTCTTGACAATAAAAACATTTCTTACCTTTTGTCTTTACTTTCATTTTATCTTTATTGTTTCCCATCTTTCTGTGTCCAAATTTCTTATTGAAGTTAACATTTTTGGGACTAGTTTTGAATTTTGTCATTAAGTTTTCCCGACTATCATATTTTTTTCTTTTAGTTCTTAACTCTAACTTTTTGTTTCTTAAGGCATTAATTATCACATCAGTTGTTAGAGTTCCCTCTCATACTCAATAGCATTTTTAAAATCTTTGTATTTATCACCAATTGAGTTCAATAAGACTACAACCAACTGATCTTTTGAGATTTTCTCATCACAGTTGGCTAAGTCATGTGATAATCTATTGAATCTTTCAATGTTAACTTCAAGATCTAAAGTTGGGTCCAGTTTAAAAGCAAAAAATTATTTTAGAAGATACACTTTATCAGGTATGGTTTTATTCAAATATGTATCTTCTAATTTTTTCTACAATTCAGCAGCAGTTTTTGTTTCACCAATTTTTCTCAGTACATTTATCAGACAGTTGCTGAAAAATAGAGCTCTATGCAGTTTCATCAAGTTCAGTTCTCTTGTTTTTTTCTAAATCAGCAGGCCATGTCTCATCAGTGGCTTTTGCACATTTTTGTTGAAGTAAAATAACTCTCATTTTTTAGCGCTAGAGACTAAAGTCTCCTTTACCATTAAAAATGTCCAATTCAAATTTTGTAGAAGTTATTTAAAACAGATTTGAATGTTGACAGTACATGCTGATCACCTAGACACCACAAGAATATGTACAACTTGTATAAACAAAAAATTTAGCAATGTTACAGCAGTTTATTAACACAAAGAAAAATGATTCAATTAGTGAAGGATACCTTATCACAAAGAACAAGTAAAAGTCACAGCAAGATATATGCAACAATCAAGAACACATGCAGGAATTTAAATCTAGATCTTTGACTTAAATCAAGACAACTTTCAGATTCTAGACAACTCTTAAGGTTTCTGGACAAAAGTATTGCTGAGAACGTCTCAAAGATAGAGTTTGAAACATGTTTACAACAGTACTGCAAGTACAGCAAGTATTTTTTACTGGAAATTGTAAAACAAGAACAATCTCACTAGATCTTTTTATTAGGGTTTCAAGAAATAGCGGAAACACGACTGAACCGGAGTAAACTTTCAGATCTACCATACTCAAGACCAAGAACATTCGTTTAACAGCTCTGATACCATTGTTAATATTATTCTTTCAATTAGAGATTTTAATCAACAACAAATAAAATGTGCAGAAACAAAAAAATACAAAAATAAAATGAAAAGCACAAGATTTTCACCCTAAGGCAAGACGTTCAGAACACAAATGTTTCTAATCCCCTTTTGAGCTTCAGCCATCTGAAGAAATCACTTGTATTAGGAAACCAGAAACATGAAATCATCTTAAATATACAACACCATGGCACTCAAAATGAATCACTCAAGATTACATCATAAAACCGTTCAATCTATACATCTACATTTGCTCAAGAACACATGACTCAATCAGATTTACAAATCACTCAAAAGATGTAAAGAATATACGAGAGAGTCTTAAGAAACTTGAAAGGCAGAGAAAAAAATGAATCATCCATCAAACCCTAGGCAGAGAAGTGAGTATATAAGAAGTCACTAGAAGGTCACGCATCTAACGGTCATTAGAGTGACTCTACACATCATATGATCAATTAAAGAAGTCGCATTTCAAGAAAAAACACATTTTAAGAATTGCAAAGAGTCAAATAATCCGGTAAATGGACCTACATAGCAAACCAGTCAGCCTTTAAAATAGTCTACATCATTGTGTCATAAACTGCACAACAAGTAATCCTTGTGGGGTGCGACCAGGAATGTCATTTTCAAACTTAGTGCTAGAAAGAGATCCTTGCCTCGGGATGATCGGTTTGGTCCCTTGTGCTTTTGGTGGAGCTAATATAACCGATTGGAAATGAGGCTCCGATCTTTGTAATCGGATCTTGAAGAGGTCTTATGCAGCACTACAAAATGTAGGAAAAATTCGAGCAATTTTGTAATATTGAAGTGAAAGTGATTCCACATATGAAACAAGGGCTAAAATGTATAAGATGAGGTTGATAGAATTTTTCCTTGACATCCGGGAAGATTTAGCTTCCCCAGCGCTCCCACTTGTTCAGGTATGATTACTTAACAAATTTTCGTAAGGTTAACTGATATTCCTAAGATCTGATATAATTTTTCTTCTTCATCATTTTCTAAATCAATCAAATGGGGTTTTAATTTTTGAGCAAATTAATTTTTTTTAAATCTTTTTGATTGTTCATTTTCGTTACACAAATGGATTCAGCATTTTAATTCCATTGATAAACATTTGCTATTGGCCTGATTTTTTTACTTTCATTTCTAACAATGTTCTGGTAATTTTTGTTTTCAGATCACAATGTTCTGGTAATTTTTGTTTTCAGATCGATTTTTCTAAAAATGCGGTGTTCAGTTCGTCATTAAAGAGTTTTCCTCTAAAAATGGGTGGAAATTAGTTGCCAATTGGTTTTATTGTATTTATGCCTAACATTTTCTTGGACATTTAAAGTTCCTTAAGCATCTCTGCTACATTTTGATACAACTTCTGAAGTTTTGTCAACATGACTAGTATTTGTTTTCTTTCTTCAGTTTTCTCATATATAAGTCAATTAATTGTATCTTGTCAGTACATTCAATATCTTATATCAAATAAATCACAAAATTATATGATAACTGGTTGCAGGTGGCATTGGCTTCAGATGCAGGACCGTACTTCCAAATGTGGTATGTGAGGATGCTATGGGACTGGAGGTGAAGAAAAATGATAAGCTGCACCTTACCACCTCGGCTCAAGTCCAACTAGGAAATATGTTGGCTAGTGTCTTTCTTCGGATTGGAATTTAGAGGATTGATCAGGGCATGATTTGAAAGTTTTCAATTTATTTAAATATTACAAAGCAATAAAGACATGCATGTGGCAGCAAATTCGACTAGTCACCGTCCAAATTTTAAATTTAAACAACGTAATTAAATGTGCACAGAGGCCATAAATTAATTTGTCAAAAACACACAGTATGGTAAGCACTCCAAACCAATATTAACAAATAGAAACAAGTTGGAATAAGGAAGATGAACAAAATTGAAACAAGTTTGAACTCATCAAGTCACAATAGCAAACTTTAAATTCAAACAGCTTTAGCTCCAAAATTCTCAATACTACTATAATGACCCAAATTTTTAATATTTAAATCGCTATCAAAAAATTCATTTAAACTTTAAACTTTGGAATTATTGGATTCACACAACACAAGATTTATATGGAAGAAGATGAGAATTTCATATATCAAGGAAATAAAATTGTGTTTACAAAATTTGATTCCCTCAATCTAAATCTAAACAATTATCTCAAGTTTCTGATGTCCTATACAACTATGATCTAATTGTTTCATTGAGTCTATAAAGAGCCTACACCATGTGGAAATTATAGATAAAGTAGAATACAAAAATCGCGTCACAAAACTCTTCATTCCTTCATGAATAGAACTTCTAAACGACATGAAATTTGACTCACAAACATAACAAACTATACCTTGACACAAATTCCATAGCAAGGAATTAAGTCTTCATTCTTTAAGCCATTCTCCAACTTTACCGCCTTGTCCCTTTTGGGCACACCATGCCTCTGTTGGGCATACTTAGAAATTGTAAACTAAGGGGGCATTTGTTTCTCATTTTTGAAAAAATAAGAATGAAAAATATAGTTGTTATGAGCCCATACAAGAGATATAAATTCAAATTTAGTGTCTTAATATAATAGATAATTGTCGTATTTTTCATTTTAATGGGAAAAGAATGAGAAACAAACTGGGGCCAAATCAAATCCCTTCTTCCAGCAAAACTACCTTGAGCCTCAACTTGGCTTGAATCATCTTATTCACTTCTAGCTCTAGTCAAGTTACCAAAACTGCTCAAATCACCATGAACACTTTATATTCCACCTAAGTTATCTAACCTACTAGAATCACATGAGCAACAAGATCAACAAGATCATGACTGGCTCTACTAGAGCTACTAGAAACTTTTTTCAATATCATTGCTCAAATCACCACAAACAACCCGATCACAACTTGCTCTACACTTGTTATCGCTTATCAAATAATAAACTTCATCTACTTTTACAACAATCGTCGATCTTTACAAAACATATAACTAGGTCTTTCTCAGCCCTCTTAACACAACCATGGCGCCCTTGCTAACTTTCAAAACTCCACATCTACCAATATACATAAACCTTTTTGAATCAGGAGCACTCAATGAGATAATATTTCTTTCTACTCTTATAACATGTCTTACTAAACCAAGTGTCCTGGTCATCCCATCAAATATCTTGATTCTGACCTTACCAATGCTAGTTATTTTATAAAGCTCATTGTTTTACATCACCACAAAGGTCCTTGTAACTATTTTATATGAAGAATAATCAATCCCAATGAGAATACATGTAAAATTTGCAAGCCATATCAAGGATTCAATCCTCGTCAAGTTTGGAGTCACCATTAGTAATTGGCAAAAGATCTCCATTATTACAATATTTTTCTACAAGATTGTCATCACCAAAATTGCATGGTTATTCTTCTGATCTGTAGTGGCAACCCTGTTTTGCCACTCATAGCAATCATTCTTCATATGTCCCTTGTTGTTGCAATACCAACAAAGTTTATTACTGTAGCAATCCTTCACTCCACATCTTTTATGACTACCTATCTTTCTCTCATGAGCAACATGACCATCTAAAAAATGCTCCATCTTCTCCTTGGAATGAAGCACATCATATACCTCTCCATCTTCTCTAAAAGTCACAAATGAAGGTGACAACGAACATAACAACATCAGCACTAACTTCTTTTCATCATTCTTGACCTCCATGGTCTCCAAGTTGACAACGATTTCCTTGAACACCGATAGATGATCTTCCAAAGATCCAAGCGCTACTTCAAGCTATTTGTAATACAAAGCTAGTCCATTTTTAGCCATAATCTAGCAGTAACTTTCTCATTTACCATGTCCTGAAAATTTTGATTAGAAAAGATATATTTATGATAGGGCTTTCCAATCATAGCACTGCTTCTCCTCCACAGTCCTTGTTTTAGGCATTCTATCCATCCTATCAAAGTATTACCCCAGTCCAATTGAGCAAAAACTATTCCCATCTTGATTTGCCATAGAGAAAATCTATTGTTGTGATTCAGAAGTAGAATCTCAAATTTCATAGTCGTCATTCCTAAAATAATCTACCTTGTTCAAACCTTGCTCTAATTATGAATTTGGACCTCCTAAGAAACTGCTAAAAACCTTAGCTTTGATACATATTTGTTGATAACCGGACTAAATAATTGAAGATGAAAAAGAAGCAATATGAAAATTATTGGTATAACACAACAACACAAGATTTATATAGAAGAAGAGGAGAATTTCATATACCAAGAAACTAGAATTGTGTTTACAAGATTTGATACTCTCAATCTAAATCTAAACAATTATCTCAAGTTTCCAAGAGTCTATAAAGAGCATACACCATGTGGAGTATAGATAAAAGCCTAATCTTGGATTTACAGATGAACTGGGGCAACCTTAGCCTATTCGGTCGAACAAACCATCCAAGTTAGTAAATTGGAGTATCTATTAATGTGTGAAATGAGTTATAGCTTAATTATGTGTTAATTATGTTTGTTAGGTTAAACTCAATGCAGATTGGTGAAATTGGAAGAAAAGAACAAAAAAAGGGCAAAAATGAAAAAAAATTCAAAGTGTGGAGACCAAAGTGTAGACATTCAATAGTTGATTTAGACCATAAAATGATGATTGAAGATCACATATGATTGGGTGCAGTTTAGAGTTCAAAGAGAGTGAAATAAAGTTGAAGTATTTGTACAATTCAATTTTCAGCCGAAGAAGATATGCTCTGAACTTTTAGCCTCAACTTGAGACCCTTTTTTCGAATAACAAATTTCTGAATTGGAAATATTTTACATCAAAGAGAATTTTAGCTCTTTGAGTTAAGTTTTCAACACACTTTGAATCACCTCAATCAATCATCTGAAGAGATAGTTGTGACAAAAATGCCAAAAGTTGTTCAGGGACGACGACGTGCGCGTGATCAATAGTTTTCTTTCGCGATTTTTATCATATTTGTTGGATGTCGATTAGAGAAAGACAATTTTTTTGAATCTCTTAATTCAATTCTTATTATGAGAAGTTTCAATATCAAAAAGACATTAAGAACCATGCTACAATTAAGATACAATAGTACTAATAAAAATTGATTACACCAACTACATGTAGGAAACTTTAAGATAAAATGGTACACATGAATTCAGCTTCACATTTTCCATAAATTATAGACAAAGTTCAGGGGATAAAGGTACACTTAGACCTTAAACTGTCACAACAATTATTACTCAAGCAACACTTTGAGTTGAGATTTTGTGGTTGTCTTTCAAGTAACCATAATTGCTTCACTCCAAGAAGTTGATTAAGATACGAAAGTACAAATGAAAATTGATTACCAACAACTACACACAGGAAACTTTAAGATAAAATGGTATACATGAATTCAGATTCACATTCTCCATAAATTATGGACGAAGTTTAGGGTATAAAGGTACCCTTAGACCTTAAACCATTATACCAATTTTCACTCAAGCAACACTTTGAGTTGTGATTTGGTGGTTGTCTTTCTAATAATCGTAATTGCGTTCCTCCAAGAAGATAATTAAGATATGAAAGTACTAATGAAAATTGACTACCAACGGCTACATGTAGGAAACTTTAAGATAAAATGGTACATACGAATTTGGATTCACATTCTCCATAAATTATGGACAAAATTTAGGGGATAAAGGTACACTTAGACCTTAAACCATCACAACAATTGTCACTCAAGCAACACTTTGAGTTGTGATATGGTGGTTGTTTTTCAAATAACCATAATTGCTTCCCTGCAAGAAGTTAATTAAGATACAAAAGTACTAATGAAAATTGATTACCAACAACTACATGTAGGAAACTTTAATATAAAATGATATACATGATTTAATATTCACAATCTTCATAATTCATAGACAAAGTTTAGGGGATAAAGGCAGACTTCGACCTTAAACCATCACTCCAATTGTCTTTCAAATTCACATTGAGCTATGACTTGGTGATTGTGTACTAAATGACCATAATTGCTTCCCTCTAAGAAGTTGAATATAAGTAGAATGGCATGACTTTCTTCCTAATTACACTTAAACACTTCATAAGTTTTGTGACACTTTATACATCACACATATACGAACAATTTCACTCAATACAACCATATTGATATAATGGGTTTATCTACGAAAAGCAATGAACCATTGTACCTAAATGAGCCTATGCCAATACCCGGTTCGTCCCCATTATTTTCCATCACAATTTTATTGGATGATGAAGAAGTCAACCTTCAAAATGGTGGGAGATCCATTTTCCCTGTTCCTTTTGCCAACCTAAATGAAGTTTCAAGTGAAGCATCTTAGTCATCGATCAGTGTACTCGATGATTTGTTCGAGTTCATGGTTCCATACAAAAATGAATCCGATAATGATGAGTCATTGGCAAACGTTCGACTTCTTGAGATAAT
The DNA here is from genome assembly GCF_002742605.1 of Olea europaea var. sylvestris. NCBI lineage: Eukaryota > Viridiplantae > Streptophyta > Magnoliopsida > Lamiales > Oleaceae > Olea > Olea europaea. The sequence continues at coordinate 715,674 of NW_019265601.1, forward strand.
TGTCATAAGGTCGATGATTCTGATTAAGATAGTGGGAGATAATGTTCAAATGTCGACAACTATTCAAGTGCAAAAAATTGTATATGGTTTTGTACTAAATTATGTATTATAGATTTGTTAGCGATAAATTTGGTAACGTCTTTACCAAATGCTCTACAACAGTATGTCCCTTGTTCATCTTATTTGTAGTTAAATTCTTCACTTTGCAACCAACTATGAGGAATGACAGAAACATTCTTTGAGAATGATAGTTTAATTGTCGGGATGTTATGCAATATTTTATCCATGAATCTGTATTTTTCTTGTCAACTTAAACAAGTCATCTATGTGCAAATAATAATGAAATGGTAATGATAATATAAGTTGAAAAATGTGCTGGGGAATAGAATGTTCCTTATGCACTGTATTCTTAGAAAAAGTGAAATTTTCTACTTTGCAATCATCTGTCAAGAATGAAAGAAACCACTTGAAAAAGTGCAAATTAGTCCAAATAAATTATAAAAATATTTAAAGAAAAACCTCTCTCTCTCTCTCTCCCCTCGCCCCCCTCTATCTTCTCTTCTTCTCAGCCTTTCCTCCACCTAGCTATGATTTTCACCACATTCCAGCCACCATGGCCACCGGACCATACTACGAACTTGAAGCTCTTACTATCATCTACACAATCCATCCCACAGTTGGCCTTAACTCTAGGTGAGCTAGCCAAATTTTCTCTCCAAAATCTGCTAGTCGCAAAACCAAAATTGTCGGCAGCTCCCTTTTCGAAGACTCCCAACCCAAGCCCAACATATTAGTAGATTCTCCTCATCATGATGCACCAAACCATGGTCCTAGACACCTACTCAACCACCTCCATCAACATCTAGAGCCAAACATTTAGAATACAGTTATCACGCATGTTTCAGGCGAAATTTTGACGACTGGTGTGAATATCGTGATCGTGGACCACCATATTCAGCACCCTCTCATTATGATAAAGCTATTACAACTATGGGCCTTCAAAGATTTTGCTCGAATCATGCAATTGATTTTGGGACTGTTCGAAGATATGGGTTTAGTCCCCTTTTTCAATTAAATAGTATTTGTATCAAAATTTCTATCATAAGTGTTTGGAGTTGATGGCAGTAGTTTGTGGTGTGAGCTCCGATGGTTTTGGCAATTGTGATGGTAGTGGTGGTGGTGGTGGAGGATGAGGCGTAAAGAAGGGGAGGTGAAGAGGATTGAAAAAGAGTTTTTTTTTTTTAATTTGTTATTTTTAGTATTTTAATAATTTTTTGGACAAATTTGCAATTTTTAAAATGTTTGGGCCTATGGTTGCAATTTATTCTTGATTTTTTCCTTTCTTTTTTGTTTGAATTTAATAGGAGGGTATATTGCATTAAAAATTGGTGAAAAGGACGTCCAGTGCAAAGAAATGTGAAATGTAGGAACAAAAATGCCAAAAAATGAAAGGTATGGAAGTTTTCCACAATAAACATAAAAGGCAGGGACAATTTGTGCCAATTACCCATAGAAATTTGTATCTTTCCCCACGTCAACAATTGAAAGCTCGATTTCAAAAATAATAATGCAGATAGTAGTTTCCTTATGTATTGGTATGTAGCAATTTAAGTTTTCATCTTTGCATATTTCGATCAGAGGTATATTTATGTTTGGGACTTTGAACTTTAATTCAATTTGTGTGCAGAGATCAATAATACCAAGTTTATCCTTCACTCATAACACAAGTTTGACTATGATAGTACTTGTCGCAACTACAATGGATGTGATTTTATCCCCTTACTACTTCCGTTCATCATCCACATGAACAAACTTTATTTCATGTGGCACGATGAATCTCAAATGATCAATCATATCTAAAAAGTTGAGATTGCAATGATGAGAATTCTGCACAATTAATAAGTTAGCATTTAATAGCATGAAAGTGGTAATTTTGAATATTTAAATCTATATAATAGCAAAAGGTGAAATCAAGGATTGAAATATCTGTCTTGACAGTTTTCAAGTGTAATGGCCTATTCTCTTTGTACAGATATGGTAGAGGGGCACATTCAATTCTTGTTTGTCCATTAGTTTTTACTTGTTCTTTTTAGTGAATTTGACAGTTAAAATGTCTATGCCAATAGTTTTTAAATGTTGAGTTCGACAATTGAAATGTCTAACACATTGATTTTTAAATGTCAAATTCGACAGTTGAAATGTTGGAACTATTGAGAAGCATATATGTGGATGATTGGAACAAATTCTTCATTACATTAAGTGTGGTCATCAATATTGTACTATTGAATGACGAAATGGTTTTCCCAAATAATTTGCACGATAAATCATAAAAGACAATCCTTGATAATATGTATTTGGTTTGATTGGAACAAAATTTTCCGAACATTAATGATGGTAATCAATTGTCAACTGTACTATGACAAAATCTTCCCAAATAAATAACTTAATGTTTCATTAAATATGGAATCCATCACATTTTTTAAAGAATATTGATATTTTTATTCAAAAATATTTCAAAAATAAAAAAAATCAATTAATAATAATTTCGAATAAATATGACCATATTGTATTTAACATTTCAAAAATAATAAGTTATAAGATAAAAACATAAACAATTTGCAATATACTAACCTCTCGAAATGAATGTTGAATCCAATAGTAATGTCTTCATAATGAAGGAACGAAGAAGATAGTTAAGAAATTAAGGTTTGTTAATGGTAGAAGAAATTTGTTTATGTTCACTTTTCAAAATCTTTTATCTTTTTTTTTATTAACAAAATTCATATTCCCCAATATAATATACAGATATCCAATGTTTATAGTCTACAAATTAAATCATATCATAACATTATGGCATTTAAATCAAGCATTAAAGAGCATTAAATGCTCCTAAAAAGGTATCACTAATGGTTTTTTGGACCTTTCACACCAAAAATTGATAGGTTTTTAGCTTCATAAGTAAAATTAACAAATTTTGGTGGATTTTTAAATTTAGTGAAATCTATGAAGATTCGCCATAAAATTATTACAACACAAAAATCTTATTACCTATTAGTCTCAAAGTTGTGAATACAGAGTACCTTTAGTTCCACAATAAACAATATAGCCATGAGAATAAGATAAAGATTACACATCATAAACCCGCTTTTGGAAATCTTGTCAAGGAGTTCCTCTAACATAATACTAAAACAATATCACAAATCAAATTTATAAATGGGTAAATAAGATTGCACAATACAGCAAACCATATATCATAAATCCCAAAATAATAGTGTCATAAGAAGCATGGATAATATTATAACCGTACCATTCAAATTTATAAATTCAATAAACAAGACTGTAATAAACCAAATTTATAAAATTAATAAATAAATAACATTAGACGTTACCACAAATCCTATATATAGCTTGTTTAGGGAAATCCATGAGTCCCATTATAATATACCTCCAAGAAAACATGATTTTTTCCAAATTTAAATTGCCTATACTTATCCTGTTTCTCATAGCATACAACCCTATAGTATATTCAAAAAATCTAAATATGGACTTCATTAACGATTTAGAAAAACCAATACATGTCGGATGCCAAGGTCAAGGCGATTGGATTGCAAAGAAAAAATGTATCGCCGCATGGAGGTGTTGCCCAGCTCAGTGTTGACCCAGAGGGTGACCAAATTGTCACCTCAATATATACTGAAGATTCTTCTATTTACGATTTAAATTTTTTTATCGATGTTCAAAGAGATTGTAAGGAATGTGCTGAAAGTAGGTGCTTTTGGAGTGTAAGGCAAGATGGATTATATCAATTGACCAACGGAAATTGGGTTAAGGTGGCTGAGTGGTCGATTGATAAATAAAAGGGAAATATAGTTCTAAGAATTTACGGTGGGATTATTACAGTTTTCATTAATGAAGCCAAACATTGTTTTGTTATTTGTAATTTTTTTGTTTCTTTGTTTGATAAATGAGTTGTGTAAAAATATAATTTCTTGAAATAAGGGTTAAAATTAAGTACGTGTCCAAACTTTCAAAATGTTTCCCTTTAATTACCGAACTCAATTTTAGTATAAATTTGGTTAATTGATTTAATAGATTTAGTAAAGTTTTTATGAAGAGACTTGTGTATAAAACTAAAATGACAATAGGCTCAAAAATTTGCATTAAACTTGGAGTTAAATTGAGACTTATAACATCAAACTGAGCGTTCTAAAAACAAAATCATAGGTAGAATAGATGTTATCTATGTTTATTAAAGTCACTTCACTTAGGCCATGCCACATAAGCAATGTGGCATAGGTGGAAGCGTAAAACAAAATGAACACTATCAAAATCTGTTGACTCACGTCAAGTGTCGACAATTAACAATAAAGATTTGTTGCTTCAAGCACATATACAGGGAAATTATTCTTGATATAATAATAATAATAAGGAATTTGCTCCTGTAACTGGGAGACTGACCGCCTCCTTGACAAGAGCCCCACAAATGGGGGCAGGCCCGCAAAAAAAAAAAAAAAAAAAAAAAAAAAAGGACCCCCCCCCCTTTTCATTTGTGGGGTTCGGTCGGGAGGCGGTCAACTCCCCTATTGCTATAGCAGCACCCTAATAATAATAATAATAATAATAAGAATAACAATATTGGACGGAAAATAATAAAAATAAATCCAAATTCTATAATATTCATTAAATAAACCACTGACTATTACATTGACGGGTTTCAATATCTAAACATATTTCTATAAAATTCAAAGGACAAGTTAAAATTGAACATAAAAAGACATGAATAAACTAATATGATATTATTGGAACTATTGAGCCAATAATTCTTGTGAATTGTGGCTGCATCAAATCGTCTATAGACGAAACTAATAAATTTAATGACGGATACATGCGGAGGACTTAAGTGAAATAATTCCAAAAGTTTGGTAACTCAATGAATATAGAAAACTTCAATGACAGAAATAGTACATTTTATAAGTTTCGTCATTACCAGAGTCCCCCCCCCCCCCCCCCCCCCCTTTTTAATTTATGTAAGCCAATTTCAATTAAACTTAAAGCTTGATAGTTTGTGATGTACTGTGAATCATAGACAAACGATGAACACCAGACGAATTTAAAAATACATTAATTCATAATGAATATAAGGAAATTAGTAATTTAATAATTGTTTATATTTTGTAAAGAATTTTGATCTCAAAATCATTAATTCACTCAGAAATACAAATTTGGACCTTAGAATTGAAATTCAAATAATTATATTCAATAGACAACTAAGCTATAATGAAACCCCTTTTGGAAATTTACTTATACATACATTGATATTAAAATATTTTTCAATTCCCTTGAAAGATCATCTTTACATTTAGATATAAATTGTGATAATAATTTTATCGTTAGAAAAATTTTCAAACTTCTTTATGAATCTTGATTGTGAAAAATAATAATATCTTTACTCTATGAATTTGGATCTGTCATGATCTTTCCACATCGCAATTGTTCAATTGTCCAGCATTCAATTGTAATTCATATGGGAGAACAAGAATTAGAGACTAGGATTCCTCTTTCTTATCCTACTAAGATCACGAAAAATGCAATTGTGTTTATGAAAAACTCAAAATCTAGTTGTTTATTAATAGATGTTAATAAAAATCTATCAATTAATTAATTTTAAAATATCCCACACTTGTCAATTATATAATCATAATATCATTGTCCTAGTTCTCGCCTTTTGTATAAATCCGAGTTGATTTTTATCACTATGTCGAACAACATAAATTAGATCTAATGAAAATAAGATAAATTGTAACTATCATTTTAATTTATCATTAGTTCATCTAATTAATATATAGTTGTCGTCGTTAATTGACATCTAGCAATGTGTATATGTGGCTAAAAATGTCACGATGTGAGAAAATTGAACATATGCATTTATCATGGAACTATAATCTTTTCATCAATATAACTAGATCAATTATGAAATATAGAGATGTGTCAATCTCTATTATCAATCATATCTTTCGTCACACTTTTAAGCTAATAATCGTCGAAACTCTTTTCGGCTAATGAACTCACATTGGCCGAGGATTTCGATATCAACTTAAGCGAATGAAACATAGATCATAATTTCGTACTATCTAAGATTGATAATCCTATATTGATCATTCGTAACCTTCGTATAATTTTTGGCATACAAAAAAGATGATGTATTAGTTATTCTTAGCAATGCAACATCCAACATCAACAAAACATAACTGTTTTGATTTAAGGTATTATTATGAGCTCAAGTCAAAGAATCAATTTCAATATCAAATATTAGAGATTAACTACTATACTTAGATAGTTATCCATGTGAAATATAGCAGGGCTCCAATGTTTTGTTCTCTTAACAATACATACACATATTTATTTAAATATTACTGTATTTTAACTTGTACGACCACTGGTAATTTAAGATTTAGCATATGTATCTCAGGTCCCGCAATCACAACTTGTAACAAGTTACCAATAATTGAATCTATGAAGTACATTAATTTAATTTATCAGAATCATAATTTAATAATAATCTTCCATAAATAAGATGCATCAATCATATTAAAAGTGTTTACATTCAAAATTGATTAGACTTAGAGTATAACAATTATAAACTCTCACTTGCACTAAATATTAATAACTTATGTATCTTATTCCATAAGACTCTACATGAAGATCATGTCTATGCTGAGACAATGACTTTGTTGGTAGATTTGCAATATTATCATCTTTGAAAATTCATTCTATCTTCATCTCATATCTTATACGATCTCCTGATTAGATGATATTAACTTAGCATCTATTTGAATCATTAATGAGAACTTGGTCTCCTCGACACATGGATACATTGATTAAATTTCTTCTAAACTAACGCTATTATTTACGAAAACCAGTTTCAATTCTAGTTTTTATCCATAGAAGTTATCTTCTACGTGAGTTTACCATTCTTAACTCTACCACTCATAACTTGCACCATAATTCTAGAAAAGTCTACACACATCTTATAGTTTATACTTTTATTGCATACTTGTCGGTTAATGTTGTGCAATTGCTATCGCAAGTGTACCATATCGTTAACAAGTAATAAACTGAACCTTAAAAGTCTAGATTATCGTAACCACGGGAACTATTTATCTAAATATTGATTAAACTATTCCTAACTTTAATTCAAATAAAATAGTTAAGATATGGTTTAATGATTATCCTCAGTATTTTAGGTCAAAGACAAATAATTTGAAATTTTAGCATGCTTTTTGCCTCTCAAGATCCATTGCTAAAGTTGTATTCAGCGATCTTCACTAATTTAATCAATGTTATCATCTTGAGTTCAAATCAATTAGATCTAACCGAGTTAACTTTATTTTCCCCTCTTTGTCATCATATTTAGATGCATTGCACTCAGACTCCTTTTGTTCTCCACAAAAATTACCTTGCGACTTGGACAGGCGACTGGATCATTTGGGCTCCTGACCGGACATGTACCAGTAGCAGGAGTACTTCTAGAGATTTTCTTTTTACTTTTTTCCCTTGCTTATCCTATTTTTCACCAATGTAGAAAATAGCTCAAAGCATGAAGGCAGATAGGTCAAATGCAGAGAGAAATTCTGAAAGAAGGTTGTTGAAGGTAAAGCGATTAAGCGCTAATGCATTCAAAGGGGGGAAATTTTGAAATATGAAGAAACTGCACGCAGGTAACTGCAACTTAAGGACTTGTATGAGGGAGTTAAATCAAAAACTATTTTCGAATAGTTAATACAGAAATTCTTTCCACGTTCACTATCTTAGCCTTTTCGATTTTAAATTTGATTTTGTGCAACTTCTATTCTGGTTAAGGCAGTCTAATCTTTTCATATTCCATGCAGATTTAATTCACAAAAAAAAATGGAAAACAATATCCTTCTTATTTCATATATGTAAGACTTTACTATCCATTTTAGACTATTTATTCGAAATTATGCAAAAATGCCCACACGAATCGATCACATGAAAATGGTGAAATTCCAAAATAATATTGATACAATTATTATATTTTTGGGCAAATTTCTAAACTCAATCAATTTTGTAATCAGTTCAACATTATCAAAATCATATAAATCTCCAAACAAGATGATTCCACGTTATTTAAATTCAATTAATTTCTCATATTAGAATATGAGTGTGTGATAAATCCATCTAGACCCGTCAATCATAACCCACGCCTTAACCAAAGTTGACACTTATAGTGATTATGTACAGAAGTGTATTTCAAACCAGCCATTATCTGAAATTGTATCTATAAATAGAAATTTATGTGTGTGCCAAACATGAGAATATGTATGATTTTTGAACGTTCTTTTGGATGCTCATTATATTGACTCTTTTCATTTTCTTTTACAAGTGTAATCTTTAGAATTCATAGAGTTGACTTTCACACACCCATAAAGGTAGCTCTTGTCTCATGATTTATGTTCATTGTTAAGGACAAATTTATTCACTTATGATGGTAGTCCTCTTCATCAATTAATTTTCCTATTAACACAACATCACGCTATGGTACTGAGTGACATAGATACTGACCATAGGTCCACACACAAGTACTTGTCACCTTAAAGATGACAACCTAGATAGTAAATGGACACAATTAGACTTGTCACAATATCTTAGACGTGCAATCATCTGATAAAAGTTTACAATAAGCTATAATGAGTACACTACACCGATTGGAAATTCACATTATGTAATTTTTGTTAGAAAATCCCCTATTTTATTTTATTATTTAAAAAAATGAAAAAACACATGTACACAAAGTGAACAAATAAAATAAAAATAATGTACATCAGAATAGTTTAATATATCAAGCATATGCTCACAACTTTTCGCAAGGTTTTAAACCTAATAGTATCTAAAGCCTTGGTAAGCAAATTAGAAAGATGTCCTTCAGTACGTATGTGTTCTAGGATAATAACATTCTTCTCAATTAAACCCTGATAAAGTAACGTCTGATGTTAATGTGCTTAGTTCTAGAATGTTGAACAAGATTCTTAGAGATATTTACAGCATCAATGTTATCACAGAACATAATAATAGAATCTTGATCATTACCATAGTCACTGAGCATTTGCATCATCGAGAGTAGCCGAGTACAACAACTGCCAATACCAGTATACTCACATTGTACAGTAGATAAGGATATAATCTTCTACTTCTTACTCAACCAAGAAATAAGATTATTACCCATGCAAAAAGTCCTCTAAATGTACTTTTCCTATCATCTATATTTTTTGCCCAGTTAGTAGCAATATATCCTGGAAGTTGAGAGTTTGAATCATTAGTATACTACAAAGCAAATCTGGAAGTGCTATTAACGTAACTAATAATTTGTTTCATAGATGTCAAAATTGGAATCTTTTGGCTTGATTTGTGATTATGCCCAAAGAATAACGCGGTAATTGTAGCACAACTTTGAGGTGTCAATTTCAAAGGGAGATGGATGAATTGCTCAAAGGTTCGAAAGGTACGTGTTCTCTCAAAATGTGTAGTGGGATTCATCGTTCCAATAACAATTAAATCGAAGGTTGAAATAAAAGATTAAGGTTAATATTTAGAATAGTGAAGCACCGAAATTTCCTCAATTAGATTGTATCAATCGACATCAATAGTTCATGCATTTTACTCAATTAGAGGTTTTCATCTCAACTCTCTAATTGGAAGATTTAACAATAACAATCAATTTAGTTCCAAATGTATTTCTAGAATCTAGATTTTCTATAGCACATTCACACACTTTTTATTGGAATAAGATTAAGAAGTGACCATATACATTAAGCATAAAGTAGTAAATAATCCACCAATAAAATCAATGAAAATGAAATTCAACAAATAGTTTGATAATTAGACAGAAAAAGTATGACCGAATCTATGAAAAATCTAGTAAAAGTTAAACCAATTTCAATGTTAATTACAAATAGAAAATCCAGATCTTGAAATTATTAAGCAAAAAAAGATCAAATTACATGAAATAATGACATCAAATCACCAATTCCAATGAGTTCCTTCATAGTTTCACCAAAAAGTTTATTCCTTCATGGAGTTTCTCATGCCAAAGATGAGAAAAAACTGTATGGGAGCGTTCTCCAGGTCTTGGACGAGATTTAGGGCTTATACATAGTGTACCAGATTTGTTTCCATAAGTGGTTGAAAGAAATAAGGAAACTGAAAATCTCGCCTCGTGAATGAACAATGCGACTGCATGGTTAAAAAACTTACTGTTGCATAGAACAACATTTTTCAGCCCAGAAGATCTCTGGAAGTAACCATGCGACCGCATGGATTTGTACTATGCTACCGCATGGTTCAACGTTTTTCTCTATCAGATAGCGTTCAATATTTTGGTCATAACTTTCTCTTGATGTCCGATTGCGGCGATTTCAAGTGTGTTGAAAAGATAACTCAAAGAGATATAACTTTACTAGAAAATAGGCATTTTTCAATTCGAATGTTTACTAGGTCAAAATTGGATTTCAATCTCTACGTGAAAATCTGGAACATCCTTATGCGGTTGGAAATTGATTTGTGCAAATATTATGATTATATTTCACTTCTTTTGACTTCTAATTGCACCTAGTTGAACCTTAGCATTCTCGAATCATCATTCCATCGCTCGTCTCATCTTTAGATTATTTGAAACTTGGTCCTGAACTTTCAATTTTTTCTACTTTAGTCCTTTTTGCAATTTCTTCTATTTTTCGACCATATTCATCAATTTGCAACCTAGATCAAAATATAAAGGTAATTAGTACATTTAGGTTTGAATTTATCATACAAATGCAAGTATTAATGAATGAAAAACTTGACAATCTACGTCGTTATCGCACCCCAAACTTGCTTATTGCTAGTCCCTAGCAATTTAATGCAAAACAAGATACTCAATGATTGGTTTATGTTACAATTTAAATTGTTAAGTTCCAATTCAACCACATTTCATGCTCTTTTCAAACTCAACACTATAAGGAAGCTAACAGTATCATGATCATCAAGACATCAGAAACACTTACAAAATGTGTGAATATGTGTCAAGTCATGACAATCTTACTGCCAACCCTAACATATGCAACATCAAGTATGTCTCAAACTAAAGGTTTAGCCCCATAACTTACAACTATCAGAGAGTTTGGTGCGAGGCTTCTCTCTATAGAGCTGAGAAATGTGTACACTCAGAATATGGAGACTTAAATACTCACGAACAAGCAACAAGCAAACATTGATCTTATGATAGGCACACTATCAATTGAGAGTTCATCAGCTTGTTACCACTATCCTACTTGTGATAACAAATAACCAATACAAAATGTTGTAAAGAGGGTTAAGTTGGGAGATATGTAAAGAGGGGTAAAAGAATTTAAGGACTTCTAAGTACATAACTAGGCATTTTTTCAAGCATTTCAATAGATATTACCATTTACATTAGTGCATTCCTCAATATTTTGATTCTACACATCAATCTTCTTTTTCTTTTCTTCATTTTCTCTCTTTTTATTTTTTAAATTCCCTTCCTTTTTTTTTTCTTTTCTTTTGTGTTTTTCTTGCTTCACTTGAGCACTTATCAACTCTTATCACTTTCCTCGTTACTCTTCTTCTCAAATGAACATTTAATACCTACTATATAATTGGAAGCATAAAGGTAGAAGAAGGCGTTTATAGACTTTATTCCAATGTGAAGAGGTATGGATAACGTAGGTGCATGAAAAGAAATGGCTATATATGTGTATTCGCTCAAAGTGGTTACCAAGGGGTTATAATCATGAAAAATAACTTGTCTGAATGCTCAAATTCACTCCTAAATTGACTGTCATCATTTCCCAAGTATTATCCACCATCTTACCGCAGACCATGTAATGTTATTTTCAAAAGAAGTTTTCAATTCAAGAAATCAATGAAAGCATATTACCATTTTTTGTGTGTGGTAGTTCTCAATTCTCACAAATTCTCTCACATGAAAACTTCAGCAGGAGGTTCCTCTAGTTACATGTGTCAAACCACCATCTTACCACAAGGCTTGTGTGCACAAAAAGAATTTAGCAAATGTCTTGACATCTAAATACTCATAAATAAAATTAACTCCTAGTGGCATATTTTGTCATTCAAGGGCATAGACATGCAGCAAATTAGAGTCTCAAACAATAATTTCTTCTCAATTCCATATGATTATGCAATTAATTATGCAATTCACAAAAAAATTCAAATTGATCCTCCCCCAACTAAATGTTACATTGTCCTCATTGCATAAACATATCTTACAAAATTCAAAAAAAGAAAAAGGAAAGGTATCACCTAAATACTACAGTGAATCAATATAAGCTTGAAGGATAAGAAGTCTGAAAGATCTCAATGGAGGGATAATGTAACGAATGAAAATAAACCTAAAAATGAATGCAAAACATACTAAGAAGAAAAATCTAAAAATTGATTTACAGAAAAAGCGAAGTGTAAGACAAACATGAATGATGTTAAGGATGGTAAACCGGGTCTGTAGGAGGAATTTTTTCCACCGCAAGCACCTGTTGCTCATAAGTTATTTTGAGACGTTGTCCATTCACTTTGAACACTCTACCATCATTAGGATCTTTACTTTCAACCGTCCATGTTCAAAAGCTCATAGTACCATAAAGGGGTCAGTCCACCTAGAACAAAGTTTTCCTAGGTGTTTATGGAGTCTCAAACCATACAAGTACACCTTTTGATTTGGTTCAAAAGTCTTTCTCAAAATGATTTTATCATGAAATGCTTTCATTTTTCCTTGTAGATTCTAGAACTCTCATAAGCATTACGTCTCAACTCTTCTAACTCAGTTGATTGAAATTTTCTAAGCTTACCTCTCTCTTCTATATCAAAGTTAAAATGTTTAATAGCCCAATAAGCTTAGTGCTTAAGTTCTACAGGTGAATGACAAGGCTTTTCAAAGATGAGTCTATATGGTGACATGCCTAAAAAGGTCTTAAAAGCCGTATGGTAAGCCCAAAATGAATCATGTAACCTTAAAGACCAATCTTTACGATTGGGGTTCACCATTTTCTCAAAAATTTGCTTATTCTCCCTATTAGCCAATTCTACCTGTCCACTAGTTTGGGGTCATAAGCAGTGGAAATTTTATGAATAATGATAAGTACATTTTTTACACTTATTTAGTTTACAAATATAACTTAATTAGGAGCAAAGTGTTTGAATTGTGGCTTATTTCGTTTAATTTATGTATTGTAGGTTATATTGATGGACATGGTGAAATTCACTGGACAAGAATCAAGAAAAGAGGCTAAGACGTGAAAGAATAAAGATTGAGGACCAAAATGGCAAAAGTAGAACTTGGTCCTACCAAGCGGTCGCATGGTAGAACAAGCCATGTGATGGCATGACCTATGGCAGGAAAAAAGATGGCTGAGTTTGATATTACTATGCAGTCGCATTGTTAAAATCTGGGGACCGATCTTGAAGTTTTCTATTTTTGATATAACTCTCTTGGAACTCAATTGGGATGCGATATAAAAAACTAGAGCCGTCATATTCTAGGGAAAACGCATGGGGAGGCAAGAAAACACGTTTTGGAGAGGATTTTGAGCCAAAATAACGAAGAATTTCTTGAAAATCCTTGAGATTTCACGCGAATTCATAACCCAATGATTTTTTCTTCAATTTAAAATGTATTCTATTATTTTCTCCATGTTAGGCTAAATATTTTTGTATTAGGGGGTCGATGAACCTTGTGATGTGATATTTAATTCTTTGTTTCATGATTTTGACACTATAACACGTTTGGATTCTTTTGAATGGTTGTACACATAATATGTGTGAGTATGGTGACCTGTTCTTGCATTCGAGAGAAGTGAAATAGGTTTGACAGGTTATAAATCATCGTAGGATCTGATAAGGGATAGAGATATACTGCTATACTCTACGTAAATCTTTAAGTGATCACAAAACTATATGCGTTTTCATACATTTGCATCCGTCATAGAGATATAAGCTGGTGGTGTGCAAGAATAAGTTCAGTGCTGCTCGAGAGAGGGTGCCGGATAGATTTAGGAGCACTGATTTTTCAAAATTATATCGTATTGTCGAATTGTGAAATTAGGGTTTAATTGAACTTTGCTTGAGAATTCATTATCCTAGTGCGTTTAATTCTCATTAAATACAATCAAATTGCATTCCAACCATCAATTTGCATTCTGATTCATTTAAAAACATCATTTTGCGTATTTAGTTCCTTCAAATATCACATTTGCATAATTAGGGCTTCCTCTAAATTAGGGTTTTCTTTAGGTCAAGAATGTACTTTGTATAATTTAGCTTCAATTAAGGCTACATTAGGTGAAATTGAACTATTCAATCTCTGTGAAACGATATTCGGACTCAATATATCCACTTTATTATTTATTAACGAATCGTACACTTACGGTTTGTTAAATCAAAAAATAATTACCTGACCAAGTTTTTGGCGCTGTTGTCGGGGATTGAGTTTAGTTTAATTTTATTTTTCTAGGTAGCAATTCAAACTTTAATTTATTTTTTTATTTTTGATTTTGTTTTTGCTATTCAAGTTAATTTTTTTAGTATTGGAGTACTACTACTGGTTATCTCTCAGGTTTGCATGCTAAGATCGACTGGAGGATAATCGACTCCAATTGATCTTAAAATTGAGCGCAGCTTTCATCGACTACAAAGAGAAACTAGAGAAGCACAGTTGTAAATAGCTAACTAACTGAACAACCCTATTATGCCAGCCAATGAAGGAGAGGCGGTGGACAAGGATATGAGATTTTGGGAGATTTCTTGACTTATCAAGTAAGTCAAAGCCAATCTAGCATAGTGTATCCACCATTTGTGCAGCCTAAATCTTCAATTGAAAACCAATGTGATACAGCTATTCCAGAATAGACAACAATTTTGTGGCGGAGCCAAAGAAAATCCACATACACATATCTCGATTCTTGGATATGTGTCAACACTTCAAGTATCAAGGAATTTCGGATGATGCTATTAGGCTAAGGTTATTTTCACAAATACTATGGGATAAGGCATTTGAATAGTTGGATTCACTTCCTATTGCAAGCATCACTACTTGGAATGAGTTGGCTCGTAAATTCTGCATGTTGTTCTTCTCACCAGCCAAGATAACGAAACTAAGACTTGATGTATCAATATCCAGTCAATAGTAATCTGAATCATTTGATGAAGCTTGGAATAGATTAAAAAAATGATTCGAAGTGCCCTCAACATGGGTTAAAAAAAAGACCCAAATTCGATTCTTCTATATAGGGTTACTCCCATACTTCAAAAGCATGGTGGACTCATCATCAGATGGCTTAATATCCATATGAATAATCGGTGGAGCACTGAAATTGTTTGAGAGAATGGCTACTACTTCGGCTAGGTAGTCCCTTGAGTAGGTGATTCATAAAAAGCCTCCGAGTGTCTACGAGGTAGATACTTATTCGGCCATATCTGCAAAGAATGACTCTCTATATCACAAGGTAGAAAGCATATCATAGGTAGCACAAGGTAAGAAGATCAGTTGTGAGGAATGTGGAGCTGAGCATAAAACAACAGAATGCCTAATCCTAATGCAAGGAATTGAGTAGGCAAACTTTGCACAATGGGGAAAATGCCAGCAGAACAATCCATATGGGAAAACATACAATCCTAGTTCAAAAGAAGTATCCCAATTTCTTTTGGAGCAATCAGAATCGGAATAGGCCACAGGGTCAGTTTCAACAGCAAGAAAAGAGGCCTCAATTGGAAGAGATATTAGGGAAATTCCTAGAAAAGTCTGAAGCCACTCTTCAAAACCAAAATGCCGCCATTGAAAATTCTGAAACTCAGATAGGGTAGATAGCCATTGCGTTGACTGGCAAAGCACCGGGTAATTTGACAAATAACACAGAAATTAACCCTAAGGAGCACGCTAAGGCCATTACAACTCGAAGTGGGGTGCAGGTACCTGAAATACATGTCAAGAGGCTGGGTGTGAATGGAGAGATGGCACATCCTGTAGAGGAAAAAACTGAGGAGCAGGATGAATAACCAAATGAATCAACTCCAAAAGAAAGTTAAGAGAAATCATGGGATAAGGCCACAGCTACAGTCAACCCATACAAGCCTCCAATTTCATTTCTCCAGCATTTGAAAAAGCATAAATGAAGCAGGAATACAAGATATTTTTAGAAGTTTTCAAGAAGCTCCACATCAATATCTCGCTCGTCGATGTACTATTCCATATGCCCAGCTATGCAAAATTTCTGATGGACATATTATCAAGTAAATGCAAGCTAGATGATCATGAGATAGTAATGCTAAATGAGAAATTTAGCGCCAGAATTCAAAGAAGGCTCCTACCAAAATAGAAAGATCCAAGGACTTTTAATGTTCCTTGCACTGGTGAAGTTTACTTTCATAAAGCCTTATGTGATATTGGTGCAAGTATTAATTAATGTCGCTGTCTATTTTTAGGAAACTTGGCTTGGGAAAGGCTAAGGCGACTAGTGTGACACTGCAACTGGCTAACAGGTCATTGACACAACGTAAAGTAATAATAGATGACTTTCTTATCAAGGTAGAAAAATTCTTATTCCCTACAAATTTCCTCATCTTGGACATAGAAGAAGACAAAGACTTCATGTTTATATTGGGAAGATCGTTCTTAGCAACAAGAAGAGCTTTAATTGATGTTCATAAGAGGTACTTAATTTTGAGATTGGGGGAAGAATAGTTCTCATTCGATGTCTTTAGGGCTATGAAACTTCCTATAGAGTCAGACAGTTGCTTCCAAATTGATGTGAAAGACAAGATGGTCCAACAGACGTTCCTACTTTATGGCCCAACATATGCTTTTAAAGCATGCGTTATACAATCTCAGTCAACTCATTTAGATTTTGTGGAGATTGAAACATGTACTAGGTTTTTGGATACCAACTCACCCTATACATGAAGAACGCACTTTGAGGAACTTGGAACATGAATCACAAAGCCATTAACATCCATTTAGCAGCCGCCTGTATTGGAATAGAAGCAGCTATTGCCACATCTCAGATATGCATATTTGGGGGAGTCATGTACACTTCCACTGATTATTTCGAACACAGTCAATGAGGTGGAGAAACAAAAATTGCTTAGGATACTTAGAGAAAACAAGACGGTGATTAGGTGGACAATAGCAAACATTAAAGGGATCAGCTCTTCACTGTTTATGCATAAGATTCTTATAGATGAAAATGGTAAGCCAAGTATAGAGGGTTAGAGAAGGCTGAATCCAAATATTAAAGAAGCGGTAAGGGCAGAGGTACTGAAATTACTGGATTCAGGCATTATCTATCTGATTTCAAACGGAGCATAGATTAGTTCAGTTTAAGTTGTGCCAAAGAAAAGAAGAATCACAGTGGTACCAAATGAAAAGAATAAGCTAATTCCATTTGAACAATGACGAAATGGAGTGTTTGTATCGATATGGCAAACTCAATGAAGCTACAAGAAAGGATCACTTCCTACTCCCATTTATTGATCACATGCTGGAGAGATTAACAGGACATTCACACTATTGCTTCCCTGATGAATACTCGGGCTATAATCAGATACCAGTTGTACTAGATGATTAGGATAAGACCACCTTCACCTGTCCCTATTGTAGGATGCCCTTTGATCTTTGCAATGCTTCTGCCACATTCAAGAGATGCAAGATGGCAATATTCTCTGATATGATTGGGAGATTCATAGAGGTATTTATGGATGACTTCTCAGTGTTCGGATCTCACTCGATGATGCTTAAAGCACCTAAATTTGGTTTTACAGAGATGTAAAGATACAAGTTTGGTTTTAAACTAGGAGAAATGCCACTTTATGGTGCAGGAAGGGATTGTGCTTGGGCATCGAGTGTCAGCTAAAGGAATTGAGGTAAACAAAGGAAAAATTTGGGTTATTGCGAAGCTACCACCACCAACATCAGTAAAAGGGATTCGCGATTTCTTAGGGCATATTGAGTTTTACAGATTCATCAAGGACTTCTCGAGAATCACTAAGCCACTATGCAACTTGATGAAAGACGTGCAACTTGAGTTTAATGAGAAATGCCTGACAATTTTCAACACATCCGAGGAGAGACTCACGTCAGCATCAGTAATTATAGCACTAGATCGGAACTGCCTTTTGAACTAATGTGTGATGCCAGTGATCATGTCGTAGGGATAGTATTGGGACAACAAAAAAATATGGTTTTTCATGTGATCTACTATGCAAGCAAAACATTAAATGATGCCCAAATTGACTATACAACCACTGAACATGAGCTCCTGGCCGTAGCATATGCATTCGACAAATTTAGGTCATATCTTGTGGGGTCCAAGGTCATTGTTTACACAGATCATGCTGCACTAAAATATCTGATGACAAAGAAAGATACTAAATCAGGATTGATCCGTTGGGTATCATTGCTACAAGAGCTTGATATCAAAATCTGGGACAAAAAGGGTAGTGAAAATATGGTAGCTAATCACCTATCTCAATTGGAGCTTGAATAACCAGAAGAGTCTGTGGATATCAACAAGATTTTTCCAAATGTAGAAGAAGCATCATGGTATATAGATACTATCAACTACATGGCTAAGTCCATTCCACCACCGGATTACTCAAGTAACCAAAGCATAGGGCAGATTAGATTATAAGGAGATTTGTGCCTGAAGAAAAAGTGCCGGAGATTCTTAAACATTGCCATTCATCTACATATGCGGGACACTTTGGAGCATTAAAGACTACCATGACGATTTTACAATTAGGGTTTTATTGCCTATATTGTTCGAAGACGCCTTTGAGTTTTCAAGAGATGTGATAGGTGTCGACACACTGGGAATATCTCAAGAAGAAATGAAATGCCACTAAACAATATATTGGAAATTGAGATATTTGACGTCTGGAGAACTAACTTCATGGGGCCTTTTTCCCCATCATTCTCAAATTAGTATATCCTAGTGGCCGTTGATTATGTGTGTAAGTGGATGGAAGCAGTTGCATTGCCAACCAACGACACGAAGATGGTAACTGGGTTCTTAAAGAAATATATCTTAACCTGATATGGCATACCGCATGTTTAATTAGTGGCGGGGTCAAACACTTCTGCAATTGTCAATTTGAGCAGTTGTTGAATAAATATGGTGTTAAACACCATGCAGCTGCACCATATCATCCACATACCAGTGGGCAAGTTAAAGAGCCCAATCGGTAATTGAAAAGAATAGAATACTTGAAGTTACGGTGAATTCATCTCGAAAGGATAGGTCTAAAAAGATGGACGATGCATTATGAGCTTATAGGATAGCATTCAAGACACCAATAGAAATGTCTCCATACCACCTAGTTTTTGGGAAATGTGCTACCTACCACTTGAATTGGAACATTGTGCATATTGGGCCATGAAACAATTAAACATAGATTTGAAAGCCAACACTAAAAAACGTTTGCTACAATTGAATGAGTTAGACAATTCTAGATGGAAGCATTTGAAAACGCTAAACTCTACAAGGAACGAACCAATAAGTAGCATGACTTGCATATTCAGACGTGAGAGTTTTAAGTGGGATAGAAAGTGCTATTGTACAACTCTAGGCTCAAACTCTACCAGGAAAAACTAAGGTCAAGGTGGTCGGGTTTCTACATTATTATAAAGGGGCTAGATTACGGGGCTATAGAGATAAGTCATGAAACCAAGGGCACTTTTTATAGTTTATGGGCAAAGGCTCAAGCACTGTTGGAGTGGGGAGTTCTATTAGGAAAAGTCCATCGTTAGTCTTGAGGCACCTGAATAAAGCACCTAGGAAAAGTCGAGCTATTGACTATAAACTAGAGCTGAGTGAGAGGCAACCCACTGTATCCTTTTGATTTATTTTTCTTTTTGTATTAGCTTAGGAAATTTTCAATTTCATGTTTACATTTTGATAGTTAGGCCATCGATCATCCATGCATGTCAAGAGACTCTAAGCACTACCTACAAGAGTCCTTGTGCATCGAGCACGAGTTAGGATTGATTGAAGTTGTTTTGGGTGCTTGGGTGTGAAATTCATGCATTTCAAGGTAAAAGTTTGTTTTCTAATTTTCAGGGGTCAATGTGTGATTGTGAATTCAAATTTCGTTTTGGCACTAAGTTTGTGGCCTATACATCCCCTGATGTTTAAAAATGTGTTTTTGAAAAGTTTAGGGTCGATAAGAAGCCAGGTCAAGTCATTAATTTGAAAACCGCATTTTGGGACAAATTTAATCAAAGTAGTTTTTGCGAAATCAAATGTATTTTCAATTTTTTTATGTGCATATTCATTATTTAAAATCATTTTGCATAAAAAAAATTTGGCTCGAGTAGTGGTCTATGCAGTCACATAGAACCAGTACCCATGAGACCGCATTGGGCCGGGCAGGGGTTTCAAGTGGCTTAGCCACTTGAACTATGTGACTGCAAGGCACCAAGCCATGCGGCCGCATAGTTGATCCAGTCATGGGTTTTAACCCATGACCCAGCTCTTCTACATATAACCCCACCCATTCCCCCAGGCACAAAACAACTTCCTAGGGCACGATTTCACCCAATTTTGACAACATAGATTTGCAATTCTTCACAAGGCACACATCAATCATTCCATCAATTTCACACATTCACACGCCCATTCATCTCAAGAACATCATTTGCACGGAAGCACCTCACACAATTTAGGGCAGCTTTCAGTCCAATTGCACACACAACATCATATTATACTCAAGAAAATTATCGTCAACCATCGAACAATACATCCGGTAGTCCACGCATTCATTATTTCCAAGGTATGAAACTCGTGTCTCCTCTTTTCTCTCTTTTTTTTTTATATTTTTTTCTTTGGGCAACATGTTAAATTCATGTTTTTTGTGTATATTGAGAAACCCTAATTTATATTTTTCAAGAGTTTTATCTAACCAATATTACCCAAAACCTCTATTCTTTATATACCTATGCCCCACTTCGAAAAACTATTTGGTTGAACATTGAGTCAAACAAGAAATCGCTTCCTACATATCATACAAATAATTCAATCCTCTCTTGATTTAACATATCATTGAAAATATCAAATCCATATAATCCAAAGCACAAAAACACATACTTCCAAATAATCTGTTAGAGTTATGAAGTTCAAGGAAGTTGACCAAAGTTTCAATTGAAGGAGAATGAGGAGTTTTCAGTGATCTACAAGGGATTGATGAATCTAGAAGGTTGGGATTTGTTACAGGAGCACACAATCTAGGAAAACTTTGGTGATTACAATTAGAAGTTTGAAAAGTATTAGGGTTGGCCAAGTCTGTACTGCAAGTTCATTCGTTTATAACGGACACTTACTGTCTTGGGCCTGGAGATTTTTATCCAACGAGGGCTTTTCTCTATCATCAATTTTATGGTGTTATTTACTTTAAGCAATTTATTAACTGCGGTAATTCGACATAGGATAGTTTTGTTTATGAATTCATCTGGATTAATTAACAATTGTGATTTGTTGCTTTCATTAGTTATTTTGCAAAAAACATGGCGCGTGCTATTTTAGATACCCCATATTAAAACCTATACTTCTATTAATGCAATAGTGGAAGTAAGGGTCGATCCCATGAAGATTGTTAAGTCTACTTTCTATGCTAGATTAACAAAAAGGGGGGGGGGGGGGATTGAAGCAATCAATTATTAAGATAAATAACTAATATCAAAGCAAATCAATGAATTAAATAAAATCAATATAATGAATCTTGATCTAAGTCAACATCCACCATTGGAAATTTATAACCAATCATTGATCAACAAATAATCATCAATTCACAATTTTAGCATTTATTGTGGAAAACAAATTCTCATTTCGAAATAATTTCCTATTTCTCCTTAGTTTTAATTAATTAGAAAGAAGAGATTTAATTAATCCTAATTATCGAACAATCCCAGACAAGCGTGAAGATTTAATTCAACAATTGCTTTATGAACTAAAGAAATCAAAGAACTAGATAACACAAGTACACTCGGTTGCATTTAACCTAGATAAATATTCTTCCTAAGATTTAATAATTTCCAAAGTAGCAAATTACTGATCCTAGTTGCTTCACAAGTTAATTCTATCAAACAATTGTGGATTTGATATTTAACTTAGCTATAGATTGTGGAGAATAATAAACTAGTGTGCATCATAGCAATAAAACACAACAACCATAAAAATGCATGCAAAACGATATTTAATACTAAACATACGAATTAAAAAATAAAAACCAGGTGGATCTAACAATTATAATTGTTCCAAGGCTTTCGTCTCCTCCGATCAAGCACAAGAGTTAAGTTACACATCATAAATCTAGAGTACAAAAAGAAAGAAAAGTGGATTGGGGATATTTTCTAGGATTTGGACAAGTTATGGGGCTTATATATTGTGTACAAGATTTGTTTCCATGAGTAGTTGAATGAAATTAGGAAACTAAAAATCTCGTCTTGTATTTATTCTATGCGACTGCAAAGAAGAAACTTGTGCTGTCGTAAGGAAGAAACATATTTGGCCATAGAATTCTATGAATGCTTTTGTGCGACTACATGGATTTTGATTTATGCGGTCGCATGGTTCAACCATCTTCTCCGCCAAACAGCTTTCAATATTTTTGTTATAACTTTCTCTACCAATATCCAATTAAGGCAATTCAAACTGTGTTGGAAAGCTAATGAAAAGGGATACAATTTTTGCTGAGATAGAATTTTTCCAATTCAAATGTATACTATGCCAAAAATGAATCTAAAATAGAGGTTAGAAATCTGGAGCGTAACTTTTTCACTTGAAAGTTGATATGTGTTAACGCTTCGACTATATTTCATCTTTTTGACTTCTTTTCTCATCCGGCTGATCCTTAACACTCTTGAATCTTGATTCCATCACCTATATCATCTACGAATTATTTGCAACTTGGTCCTTGAACTTGCACTTGCTCCATTTTGGTCCTTTTTCACTCTTTTCTCCCAACTTTCACTGCTTCCATCCAATTGCAACCTAAATCAAAATATAAGGATACTAAGTACATTTAGTTATCAATTAATCACAAAAGTGCAAGTATTAATGGATGAAAAACACAATATATCCTGTCTTATCAAAACACCTATTCACCTTGCTTTAGGTGTTAGTTGGGTCGAACTTCATAATTTCAATTTTACTAACCCATAAACATATCAAGAAATCCAAAGGAAAAGGACACCGTTACACCATTTTCCATTTTCTATTTAACAGTTTGTTCTATTGTAAAATCATATTTAATTAGAATTTCATTTGTATTCGTATTTTCTTTAATTATAATAACAATGAAAATGGACTCAACAAGTGTTCTTTTCTTAATTATCATTCGATTCAAGTAGAAGATATATCCAAACAATTTAAATTATTGCATTTTAAGGGTGTTTAATTAAAATACAATGACAATGGACATAATACTAGACAATCTCAAGAAAACAAAATGTAGATATATAATGTGAATCCATTTCCTATTAGCAAATAATTAAACAAAGCAAATGTATATTTTTTATTTATTATTATTTTTTTTTGATGGAACCTCTGAAACTTTATTGAATAACCCTCACTTGTGGTGGAGGAATATCCTAGTTACAAAAAAAAAGATACAAATGTAGATTTAATTAATTATATATTTAACTACAAAGTTAGAAATACAGCCATACAGGAGATTGAAAGAGAGTACTGAAAACGTTGAAAGCATGATTGCCGACTGCCTATCTATTTACTCTTTCTTTAACCCTTTGTCCATGTTGTTCTTTCTGGCTTTCAATTTTTCCTTCTTGCCTGAATATACCTACCAATATTTGATGTTTGAAAAATGACAAGTATCATACAAAAACGATAAAGAGTCTAAGTATAAAAAATTGTCCGTATGAGAAATAAAAAAAAAAATTAGAATAATTTGAAGTGAATTGGTGAGTTCTTGATTTGAACAGTTTTTTCTCCCAAACGAAATTTAGTATTAGGCATTGAAATTTAATTTGGTTAATATATATGTTAATATTAAACTTTGCTGAGCGATAAAAATTACACAAGCATAAATTCTTAGATGATGGTCAATTTACTCATGTATTTAAGTCAATTTGTGACGTGACTTACATTTATAGTTGCAGAACTTACTCAATAGTGTTCTCGACCTAATTGGGAGAGTTGATCTTTATCTGATAGATATTTACAAAAACTTCGTTAATTGATATTTGGCAGTCTCTGATTGAATATCAAAATTGTAATATTTTTTTTATTTTTTTATTTTTTATCTCAAAAGTAGTTTATGACTTTTAAAAAATTCTCCCTGAAATCGATTTGAGTGTTCAAATGACATGCAGCTGGTTGAGTAATATCATAAGATATTTGCACTCAGCCGTTGGCATAATCTTGAAGCCACTACTGGTCCAAATGTCATGTTTCAGCTTTTCAAGTTAGGCTATTAATTGTATAATAATTCCAATCACATGCTGTTTGTGTCTAACCTAATGCACTGTATGTAAAAATTGCCAAAATAGGATTTTAGCAATTTAAATAATTGTTGAACAATTTATAAAATAATTTTAAAAAATATCGTTTGGGTCATATTAATCTTACAGAATCACTATGTGCGTGTTTGGAATGTACTATTGGAAATAGCTACAACATAAAACTAACAATTTTAACATTCTCTCATTTTTAATGCATAGTTTTATGCAATCCTTAAATCGGGAACATAGATTAACGTTTCATCCATAATATTCTTGTTTTAAGATGGACTCTAACTACTTGATTCTTGATTGGTAATCTGCATGGCATGGATTGAAGCAAGACATTATGCATTAACTATCTATTTGTTTGACACCTCAAATGCACAATATCATGCTAAGGTGGTCTAATTAAAATAAACTAGGTCATAAATTATTTTATTTTTCCTTTGCCCAAATTATCACGGTCCAGTTAAGGTAGAATATATCGGTAAATACATGTGACAATTGTAATTGTTTAACTTGATTTTTCATTTAACCTTGTTTGCAAACATTAAGAAATTTAATCTAGTAAATTGTTATTTTTATTAAAATGCATGTGCTATAAAATATTATGACTTCATACACGAACAGTAATAACGAGAAATATTTTCTTATAAATGCATTAACAAACCCATTTTCTCATTGAATAAATTGTACGAAATCAATCTCATAGATTTTTGATCAAAAATACTATGTGAAATCTTCAGTTTTTTCCTCTTCTTCTATCTTGACTCCAAATTAGAAAAATAAGAAAAAAAAATCATTTAGCCTTATAATTTCACCATACACGAAATTCCATATATAAAACACTCAATACATTTGAGGCATAAGAATGTAATATTGAGAGAGCAGTTGTATTCTGTTTTTTTGGTTTTTTTTAGCATCTCCCAACTCATGCATTAATTTATTTTAAATAAGAAAATTATATGTGTAAATACAAAACTGTAATAAACGAATAACTATTCAATGTCAAAAATAATAGAAACTAACCAAAAAAGTATATGCTTTCATAAGTAAACTTACATTGTAATTTTATTTTTTATTTTTTATTTTCCTGGTTAAAGAAATAGTTCATATTTTTTACACAACAATTTGAAGCAAGCCATTTGATAGAAGGAATTACAGGAGATAATAAATAGAGCTCAAAATTTATTGCAGTTTCTTTTTCAAGCCAAAAACTTCATATTTATTCTTTCATCAATGTTTGAATCTAATAATGAATTAGGAGTCCTTTTCCAAGTGTTGCTTCTATTTTCAATCACAACTAATTGTTTAATTAACACTTTAGTTAAGTTACTATTTTCAGACACGTCTTAGTAAAATTATTCACTCTTTTTTTGTGACATCATCTTTAGACTCGTGAATCCATTCTCAAAAATAAAAAATTAATTAAAACGTCAAAAGACCAAATTCACTCACAAATTAATAAGAACAGTTTATAATCATAATCTTTTCATAAACCATTAAATAATGTACTGTGCACAAAGGAAGAGTATGGATCGATCAAGAGACAACAGATATTATGTCAACTGGTCCATTTCTATTAAACGTATTTCCAGTTATAGCTCCTATGATTATGAAGAAGTCACTTTTACAGTTTCATGACAATCTTGACTCTACATAGAAACAAAGAGAGTTAGCTCCAAGTAAATAGATTATAGGAGAAGGCATCATGAACAAAACATTAACATTTATTGTACTTCAATATTTGACTGATAAAAATGATTTAAAAAATTGATATCAATAAATTTTACTAATGAGATTTCTTTAGATGTCTCCAAGCTACAATTAGAGATCAACTAATCTATAGACTAAGGTATTTCTACGAAGAGACACTTATGCCATCAATGATTTTACTAACCTAAAAATATATCAAGAAATCCAATGGAGATTTCCATTTTCTATTTGACACATTGTCTTATCATAAAACTTAATTAATTAGAATTTCATTTTTATTCATATTTTCTATTTATAATAACAATAAAATGGCTTCTAATTACTTGGCTCACAAAATGGATTAAGATAGCATTCTTTTCTTTATAATTTGATTCAAGTACAAGAGACATCCAAATCATTTAATTTATTGCATTTTAACGTGTTTAATGAAAATTAAATGACAATGGACATAATATTAGATAATCCCTAGAAAATAAAACGAAGATATACAATGTTAAATTCCTCCCTATTAGGAAAATAATTAACTAAAACAAATGTAGATTTAATTAGTTATAGCTTTAACTATGAAGAAAGAGAGTAGATTGAGATAGAGTATTGAAACATTTAAAGAGTGATCGGCGATTGTGTGTCTATTTAGTCTATTTTAGTACACTGCTCAAGTTATTACTCTTTCTTTTAACTCTTTGTCTACATTGTTTTTTTCGCCTTTCAATTTTCCTCCTTGAGTGAATACTCCTACCAATATCTGATCCTTGAAAAATGATAAAAAGTTCTGGATAAAAAAAAATTTGGACGAGCGATAAAAATATCTAGAACAATTTGAAGGTGAATTGGTGAATTCCTGATTTGAACATTTTTTCCTAATACTAATTTAGTATTTGGTGTTGAAATTTAATTTGGAGAATATACATGTTGATTTTAAACTTTGCTTTATGATAAAATTATGCAAGCATAAATTTCGAAATGATGGTCAATTCACTTTGTTACACGTAGGCCCCACAATACAAACTCCACCAAATTATAGGAGCTGAAAGTACTAATTTTAGAAAATTACTCACGATTTCAAAAAATTGCACATGGAAATTAAAGTTTTATAACAGAGAGAGAGAGAGAGGGGAATAATCTAATAAGCACGGATGCTAATTTTCTGTTAAGGACCGATGATGACATGAAATTCTAGTATTTAGACCGACTCTAATTACCTGATTTTGGATTTTTTATCTGCATGGCATGGATTGAAGAAGCACGAATAGTTTATTTATACCTCAATCATGCATTAACTTGATTTAATGTATTTGACATATCAAATAGACAATTAATAATTTAATTAATGTGCTTGAAACATAAAATGCAAAATACCATGCTAAGGTGGTATAATTAAGGAAAAATAGATCATCTCAAATGCACTTTTAATATATTGACCTTGATTTTCATACCAAACCTTAAAACATAGAGAAAATAAATGAAAGAACAAGAAATACCGGAGATAATGCTAATTATTTAACTAGATTTTTCATTTCATTTTTCCTATCGTTCACACACGATTAAGAAATTTATAACGAATAAATTATTGGTTTTCATTAAGCAAGCACATGCTATAGAATATTATGACTTCGTACATGAAGAGCAAGTCATTCTAGGAACAATAAATCTCCACCTATAAAATCCACCGAATATCACCATTACCTCCCCACTTCGATTTCCACCATTCTTTGGCTTTTTTCATTTGTTTGGTGGAGGCTTCTCCAGGAAGTCACCCCGAACAAAACCTTTCGTTTAAGGATTCAGAAAATCCAAACAAGCAACAATAAGGAACACCATCACCTTCACATTGCTACTTTGGTGGCTGGCAGCATACATCAGCGTCCTCACCACCCATTCTGCAACACATGAAGATATCACGAAAGACATCGCAAAGGGTGTGAAATACGGTTACTCCAAATTCTACAACCTTATCTACCAGTTAGCCCTTGACATTAGAGAGCTATGGCAAGAATTACTGGTTTGTATCTGTTATCAATTTGTAATTCCTATTTCAAAATTAAGCGCGAGATTGTGACTTAATTGTTCACTAATGAAGCTTTACAATTCCAATACAGAAAGATGGAATCAGTGCCAAAAAGCAAATCTTCACCCTCAAGGTCCAGAGGAGCATGGCAGGTCGCGGCGCAATTATCGACAGCGTAGTTCCAGTGGATAACACTCCCGACCCCTCCAAAGTCTTTCAACTAAATGTCCAACTCAAGTGGGAGGTGGCACGTGATCCCCTCCACAAAGGCAACAACATCAATAAACCATGCATGGTGGGACCTGGGATGTCATTTGCAAACACGATGAAGACTCAATTGGGAGTCATCGGTCTTGTACCATGTGCTAAAGGTGGCTCATCAATTGAAGAGTGGAAAAAAGGTGATAAACACTATAAGAACATGATTAAGAGGGTTAACGTCATAGTGAAAGTCAGTGGTGAAATAAAGGCACTTCTATGGCATAAAGGAGAGAGTGATACGTCTAATTTGAACAACGCGGAAAACTATAATGGACTTCTTGAAAAGCTTGTCCAAAATGTACGAACCGCTCTTAATATGCCTTCTCTTCCGATTCTTCAGGTTAGTATTGAATCAGCAGATGGTCCATTCAAAGATGAGGTTATAAAATAACAAAAGGCATTTAAGGTGCCTAATGTTGTAAAGGTGGATTCAAACGGATTGGGGCTCAATGAAGATTCATTGAACCCCAATTCGTCTGAATCTACCATTACAATATTAGGCACCTTAACGCCTTTTGTTGTTTTATAACCTCGTCTTTCAATGGACCATCTACTGATTAAATAATAACTTGAAGAATTGGAAGAAAATGCATATTAAGATCGGTTCGTACATTTTGGACAAACTTTTCACGATGTCTTTTATAGTTTTCCACATCATTTAAATTAAAGGTATCATTCTCTCCTTGATACCACAGAAGTGTCTTTATATGGACATATGCTACAGTGTTGTTGTCATAGATCACTAATTGTGTGCACATACCATAAGTCACATGCCACAGTGCTTGTTATAGTTCACATATATGTGTACACAGGTTACAAATCATATCCTCATATGTAGTGGTATACTTATTTACATGGAGAGATCACAGATTTATGTAATACATGTCACAATTTACATTCTTATATCCACAGTCGCATGCATATGTGCACAGGTCACAATTCAAGCGAAATAGGTATTTGTACCTACAACACAGTTCATAATCACAACATTGCATGCACATGTCACTTCTCAGAAGAACCCATTTACAGGAATCCATATCTAATTCGCAATTTCTGATGGAAAAGATACAAATATGAATGTTATGTCAAAAGTTCACCTACATTTTTTGTTTATCATGGATAAATTAAGAAGTCTCACAATATTCCTTTTTAAATTTCAAAGGCAAGTCTAAATTGTGAACATGTGATGAATCAAATATTGAATACTATAATGTCCATACTGTTAACATTTCAAATAATTTTGGATTTAGTTTAGCTTAATGGAAGCAAGTTGTTGCACATTTTACAATTGTGACTAATTCCTTCACAACGTCCACATATCACTGTTTGTTTCCCCTCAAAGCACGATCTTTTCCTCTTTTCGGCAGGGTCTGCATGACCTCCTCTTCTATTAGGTGCTACAACAATTATGTCTTCAACTTTTCGGAGCACAGTCCACTCAGTTGGATTTCCAACTGGATATATCGTGTATTAGTACACATTCAAATACATTTTTCGTGTGTAGAAGTACGAACAATAATCCTACGGATCCTCTTTAATTGTTATTATTACAGTCAATGCATGTGGGCATGGCATTGATCAACTTGAAGCATCCGACATGTGCAGGTCCATTTCTCTATATCGACGACAAATTATGATCCCTAGTTAGCTATCAAAAATATTATCCAGTTCGCTGGAGAAACTTACACATAGAGATAACAACACAATGTCAGGTCACATTTCTAGTACTGGATTTTCCACCAAGTCACATATATATGATCTCATGTAACAAATAACATCATTACCATCATATTTCTCAAAGTTATGCTCATTTCTCTAATCAATTTCTCCTACTAGTTGGACAACTTTGTGAAGGTGCCATTTGTAGTGTCCCTATTCTTACAAAATCAAGACTGTATTGTTTATCACAATAAATCTAACAAAGCTATGATAGGATAGTTCTTCGCTTCTTTTTTATCTTCATTGACGAATTCTTCTATATTAGAGGTTATCGTGGAATACCTATTTGCAGCCATGCGAAGTTGTAACCACCTTTATGGTCCAACTTCATCATGCAAATTCATAACATTATTATGTTGGAAGGCATACACCAATTGCAACAATATATATTGATCAAAAGTAAAATTTTACCAAGTAACCTCTAATCTTCTTGTTGATTGTGTCCAACTATTGCATGTTGTACTCGTAGTCTAACGAAGTGTATGGATAAACAGCTGAATTGGATGGTTATGTTATGTTGTGACCTGATTTACTAAAATGGGATTTCAAGTTTTGTAGTAGATGATACAAACAAATTCCATGGCTTGTCCCAAGATAAACCCGTTTGATTGTATTCTTCATACTGTTATACCAGTCTGATACAAAATAAAGCCATTTCCTATTACCATAAGCACTCTTCAGGTTTTCTAAAAACCATGTCCAGAGTCTATCATTTTTGTTATCTTCAATTTTGAATGCAAGTACAAAAATACTGTTATTGGCGTCCTGTGTACATGCTGTAAATAGACTGCCACCGTAGTGCCCATTCAAGTACGTGCCGTCACCAATAATTGCAAGCCTACAGTGGACCCATCCTCAAATTGATGCACCAAGAGCTGTGAAATAGTATTTGAATCTATTGTGACAACCTCCAATTCTATGATTGCTCCATGATTTGTCTGTTCAAGCAATGTAGCTTAGTAGTTGCCTGAATGATTATGTTAGATCTTCCCTAATTAATTTCAAAGTTCTTTCCTGAGATTGCCATGCTTTCACATAATTCAACGTAACCTCATATGTATGCAACATGTCGTTCTATATATCATTATGCGACGTTGTATACTTGATGTAAGAGGACACAACAGATGTTGACACTTGTCTGTGAGATCCTAAAACTATGTTAGAAGTACATGCGTGATCATCAGTTATCTTTCAAATCTATTTTTTCAAACCTTGAAGACCTACATACCAAGTTGTAGTCATCATATAAGCACTTGATAAGATATTCCTTCTTGTTTGATCAAATTACTACATATTCAAACATGTTTTGTATAGCAAAGAAAAACATGCTCAATTTTCAAAACTTCCTTATTACGGAACACTCTACCTTTTTCATAGCATCAAGAATGAATACAATTGTCACCACACTTTCATTGATGAGTCCTGATGGTTCTACAATTGCCTTACATGTTATTTGTTATATACTGCAATGGATATACCTTTTCACTAGATTGTACGTTGAGTGCAAACGGCTTGGCCAACGTAAAATTGGGAGATTCTTGTCCTATTTCTGCAGATGTTACCTCAATGTTTTGTGGGATATTTGGAAGGGTCACAATCGATACCTTTTGGAGTCATGAACGATAAAACATACTGTCACTACTTATTTTGACTAGAGGTAGATCAATGTTCACTATATAGGTCATTGTGACCACGACCTTAGTAGGATCTAGATCAAACTATGTCACTACTGTTTCTACGAGCTTAACGTAACAAAAACTATGGTTGAGCATCACCAGCGTTGACTGTGATTCGTATAATAAGCAAACGTGCATATATTCCATTTTTGCAAAATTGCAAAAGAATTGTCAGTTTCAGATACAAATATCGGTCAGAAATTAGTCGAAAGAATCAGATACGGTCACATTTGATATAGCATTTGGCACGGATTTCATATACAATTCAAGACCACATACATAAATTTAGATCTCACAAGCATAACATTATCATAGAAATCAATCCCAGTCACTTATTACGGTCACAGATCTAAATTTCTGTTGTATATCGAGGTCATATTAGCAACTGTCTATAGTGAAATGATATCATGTCCACATTCATAATGCAGCTTCCTCAATCAATGACTAAATTGTAATGCTCGTATGTGAGCAGTTATACACTAACACGCCCAAAGATGCGCCAGTTGATTGCAAACCCACATGATGAATACAGTCGTAGTGATACGATCACAAACGTTGAATCACATACCTGCACACAATCTAGATTCGAAAAATCTCAGTAAAGAATGATGGCTGCTTGATTCGGGATTCATCAATTCCGATTGCTGTGATGGTCAATTCCGATAGCATTAACTAGCAACTTTGACGGGCTATAATCACCAAAGATTTCATTCATATGGATTGCTTGATCTTTTTATTAGAGGTGGTGTTGACTTGTGACCGAAATCTCTGTTGAAATTGTGACGGATTGCTTATTTTAGAAATCGTATGTAATAATACCAAATTTGTATATATACCATATGAATATATATATTATTATATAATATATTGATTTAAAACTTGATTTGTGTATATGTAAACCTTACTTCTTAAAATTGAAATGGTGTATGTTAAAAGCCTGACTTACGTATTGTTCCCGCTATTATATCATATGTAGATAAAATTTTATTTTATTTTAGAACATTATCAATAAGAATGCAATATTAAAATGCTATAAAATGTGTAAAATGTTGTAGTGGGACAGAAGACAAACACTAAAAATTATCATACGTCCTCCATAATTTGAAGAGACAGGATGCCTCTCACAATACCCATATGGACATAGTCGGTCAATATTTCATATGATATTATTGTACTCCACAGGAAAATATTTAACCAGTGTTTTTATGGTCATTTGAACTTTTGATTGTGGTTAATTATTTTATTTCATTGATTTAGGTACCAAACATGCTTTTTGTGGGAAACAATAAATGCTTTTTGAGGGAACAAAAAATGTCTTCACCTACATGCATCTAAACAGTGTTGAAGAACAATAAATGCTTTTTGGAAGAAAACAATATTAATCGATTGAACTTGTATTGGGAAGGTAGCCATATATGTCTTCAAGCGACATTCTTCTAAACCAAACTGTTGATGTGTTTTGTACGAAGAGGTACACTTTGTTATTAATGCTTTCAATAACTCGTATACATTTCGAGAAATTCAGTTGGAGAATCATAAATGCTACACATAAGGCAAATAACTCACCCTATTCCCTGGAAAAGTAACTCCCCATACCGCGATTAGTTCAAAAGCAATCTGATGTTCTGTTTCACAAGTAAATAATTATTTTAGTTGGTATATATATGCTACTTGTACATAATGCAATGTCCATAACGGTATCCACTCTCATCCTATGGAAGGAGACCCACGGTATGTGTAGCATCACCCTTTTTAATAGTGAAATTAAAATTAAATTCTAATTTATCCAGGTTTTAGAATCTACAAAAATAATTGCTAATTGTTTATAAAAATTTACCACAGTCGTTGTGAAACTTATGGGCAATGAGAAGTCAATTGTGATCGAAATTAAAAGGTTCTATAAAGATTTTTCGACAATTAAGTTTATGTTTTATGTGTTATATACATATTTCTTTAAATAAAATTGTATATATATAGTATCCTAGAATTAGTATTACCAACATCATAACTTCGATTTATTCACATTTTCTAAAATGAGAGTTTCCAAGTTCTTATAATATCCATAACTATAATATTTTTAATTCATATCTATATATTGAAATTAAATAAAACTAGCGAAGAAAAAGACAAATATATTTTAACATTTATCAATTATTCAATTCACCTTTACCATTTCAATATGCTAGATGTACTATTAATTAAATATTTGTAACATCAAGAATTCTATTTTGTCATCATTCTAATTGCCGTGATTGTCATCTTTTTCTCTCTCTTTTATGAATAGAATTATTTAATAGTTCATCAAATCCATTGGTTGACCTAGAATAAACTGAGAGCTTGGATCTATTTTCTATAATAAGAAAGGCATATCCTATTTTTAAAATCCTATTATTATTTTGTAATATTTATTATGATCAAAGCAGTTCCTTCCATTGTGGAGCATATCTTCAAATTCCTATGGCGTTGTAAAAGAGAGAAGGGGGTGCTATGTAGTGAGAATCATTATAATTATATACCTAGAAATTCTTGTTGGACAGGAGACAAACACTAAAAATTATCATTTGGTCCTCCATAATTTGAAGAGATGGGATACTTCTCACAATACCCATATGGACATAGTCGGTCAAATTTCATGTGATATTTTTTTTTCTCCGCAACAGAATATTTAACTAGTGTTTATATGGCCATTCGAACTTTTGATTGTGGTCAACTATTTTATTTCATTGATTTCGGTACCAAACATGCTTTTTGAGGAAAACCAGTTTAATTGAGGGAAACAATAAATGTCTTCACCTATATGCCTCTAAACAGCATTAAAGAACAATAAATGCATTTTTGGGGAAACAAGTTTAATCGATTGAACGTGTATTGGGATGGTAGCCATATATGTCTTGAGGCTACATGCCTCTAAACCAGGCTGATGATGTGTTTTGTACAAAGAGGTCCAATTTACTATTAATGCTTTCAATAGCTCATATACATTTCAAAAATTCCAGTTGGAGAATCATAAATGCTACATATAAGGAAAATAACTCACCCTATTCTCGGGAAAGGTAACTCCCCATACCGCGACTAGTTCAAAAGTAATATGATATTCTGTTTCATGAGTAAATAATTATTTTTAATTGGTTTATATATGTTACTTGTACATAATGCGATGTCCATAACGTTACCCACCCCCTCATATGGAAGAGGACCAACCGTACATGTAGCATCACCCTTTTTAATAGTGAAATTAAAATTCAATTCTAATTTGTCTAGGTTTTAGAATCTAATAAATTAATTGCTAATTGTTTATAAAAATTCACCACAATCGTCGTGAAACTTTTGGACAATGCGAAGTCAATTGTGATCGAAATTAAAAGGTTCTATAAAGATTTTTTGATGATTAAGTTTATGTTTCATATGTTATACATATAGTAGATAAGTTTTCTTTAAATAAAATCCTAGAATTATTATTACCTGCATTGTAACTTCAATTTATTCGCATTTTCTTAAATGAGAGTTTCCAAGTTTTTATAATAGCCAAAACTATAATATTTCTAATTCAAATCTATATATTGAAATTAAATAAAACTATACGAATTTTGAAAAAGATATATATAATTTAACATTGATCAGTTATTCAATTTTTACCATTTCAATAAGCTAGATGTACTATTAATTAAATATTTGTCGCATTGAGAATTCTATGTTGTCATCATTCTAATTACCGTGATTGTCATTTTTTTCTCTCTCTTTTTTATGAATAGAATTACTTAAGAGTTCATTGAATCCATTGGTTGACCTAGAACAAATTGAGAGCCTGGATTTATTTTCTATAATAAGAAAGGCATAACCTATTTTTAAAATTCTACTATTATTATTTTGTAATATTTATTGTGATCAAAGCAGTTCCTTCCGTTGTGGAGCATATCTTCAAACTCTTATGGTGTTGTAAAAGAGAGAAAGGGGTGCTATATAGTGAGAATCATTATAATTATATACGAAGAAACTCTCGTTTGACAGGACACAAACACTAAAAATTATAATTTGGTCCTCCATAATTTAAAGAGACGGGATGCTTCTCACAATACCCATATGGACATAGTTGGTCAATATTTCATATGATATTATTTTACTCTACAACAAAATATTCAACCAGTGTTTATATGGTCATTCGAACTTTTGATTGTGGTTAATTATTTTATTTCATTGATTTATGTACCAAACATGCTTTTTGAGGAAACAATAAATGATTTTTGAGGAAAACAAGTTTAATTGAGGAAAACAATAAATGTCTTCACCTACAAGCCTCTAAACAACGTTGAAGAACAATAAGTGCTTTTTCAGGGAAACAAGTCTAATATATTGAACTTGTATTGGGAAGGTAGCCTTATATGTCCTCAAGCTACATGCCTCGAAACTAGGCTGTTGATGTGCTTTGTATGAAGATGTACACTATACTATTAATGCTTTCAATAACTCGTGTACATTTCAAGAAATCTAGTTGGAGAATCATAAATGCTACTCATAAGGCAAAATAACTCACCCTATTCCCGAGAAAAGTAACACCCCATACATCGATTAGTTCAAGAATAATCCGATGTTCTGTTTCACGAGTAAATAATTATTTTTAGTTGGTGTATATATGCTACTTCAACGTAACGGGATGTCCATAAACGGTATCCACCCCTTCATATGGAGGAGGACCCACGGTATGTGTAGCATCACCCTTTTTAATAGTGAAATTAAAATTGAATTCTAATTTATCTAGGTTTTAGAATCTACCAAATTAGTTGCTTATTGTTTATAAAAATTCAACACAGTCATTGTGAAAACTTTGGGGCAATGAGAAGTCAATTGTGATCGAAATTAAAAGGTTCTATGAAGATTTTTTAAGTTTATGTTTTATATGTTATACATATTTCTTTAAATAAAAATTGTATATATAGTATCCTAGAATTATTATTACCTACATCATAACTACAATTTATTCGCATTTTCTTAGATGAGAGTTTCCAAGGTTTTATAATATCCAAAACTATAATATTTCTAATTCATATCTATATATTGAAATTATATAAATCTATACGAATTTTGAAAAAGACATATATAATTTAACATTCATCAATTATTCAATTCACTTTTACCATTTCAATAGGCTAGATGTACTATTAGTTAAATATTTGTCACATCGAAATTCTATTTTGTCATCATTCTGATCAGTGTGATTGTCATTTTTTTTTCTTTCTCTTTTTTATAAATAGAATTATTTAATAGTTCATCGAATCCATTGGTTGACCTAGAATAAATTGAGAGCATGGATTTATTTTCTATAATAAGAAAGGCATAACCTATTTTTAAAATTCTATTATTATTTTGTAATATTTATTGTGATCGAAGTAGTTCCTTCCGTGGTGGAGCATATCTTCAAATTCTTATGGCATTGTGAAAGTGAGAAAGGCGTGGTATGTAGTGAGAATCATTGTAATTATATATACCAAGAGATTCTTGTTGGACAAGAGATAAACACTAAAAATTATCATTTGGTCCTCCATAATTTGAAGAGACGGGATGCATCTCACAATACCCATATGGACATAGTTAATCAATAATTC
Source organism: Olea europaea var. sylvestris (assembly GCF_002742605.1). Taxonomy (NCBI): domain Eukaryota; kingdom Viridiplantae; phylum Streptophyta; class Magnoliopsida; order Lamiales; family Oleaceae; genus Olea; species Olea europaea. The sequence continues at coordinate 753,189 of NW_019265601.1, forward strand.
ATGTGATTTCAATTTACTCAACAACAAAATATTTAAACAGTGTCTATATGGTCATTCGAACTTTTGATTGTGGTTAATTATTTTATTTCATTGATTTAGGTACCAAACATACTTTTTGAGGGAAACAATAAATGCTTTTTGAGGGAAATAAGTTCAATTGAGGGAAACAAAAAATGTCTTCACCTACATGCCTCTAAACAGCATTGAAGAACAATAAATGCTTTTTGAGGTAAAAAAATCTAATATATTGACCTTGTATTGGGAAGGTAGCCATATATGTCTTCAAGCTACATGCCTCTAAACTAGGCTGTTGATGTGCTTTGTATGAAGATGTACACTATACTATTAATGCTTTCAATAACTCGTATACATTTCAAGAAATCTAGTTGGAGAATCATAAATACTACACATAAGGCAAATAACTCACCCTATTCCCAAGAAAAGTAACACCCCATACATCGATTAGTTGAAAAATAATCAGATGTTTTGTTTCACGAGTAAATAATTATTTTTAGTTGGTGTACATATGCTACTTCTACGTAATGCCATGTCCATAAACGGTTTCCACCCCATCATATGGAGGAGGACCCATGGTATTTGTAGCATCACGCTTTTTAATAGTGAAATTAAAATTAAATTCTAATTTATCTAGGTTTTAGAATCTACCAAATTAGTTGCTTATTGTTTATAAAAATTCAACACAGTCATTGTGAAAACTTTGGGGCAATGAGAAGTCAATTGTGATCGAAATTAAAAGGTTCTATGAAGATTTTTTAAGTTTATGTTTTATATGTTATACATATTTCTTTAAATAAAAATTGTATATATAGTATCCTAGAATTATTATTACCTACCTCATAACTACAATTTATTCGCATTTTCTTAGATGAGAGTTTCCAAGTTTTTATAATATCCAAAACTATAATATTTCTAATTCATATCTTTATATTGAAATTATATAAATCTATACGAATTTTGAAAAAGACATATATAATTTAACATTCATCAATTATTCAATTCACTTTTACCATTTCAATATGCTAGATTAACTATTAGTTAAATATTTGTCACATCGAGAATTCTATTTTGTCATCATTCTGATCAGTGTGATTGTCATTTTTTTTTTCTTTCTCTTTTTTATAAATAGAATTATTTAATAGTTCATCGAATCCATTGGTTGACCTAGAATAAATTGAGAGCCTGGATTTATTTTCTATAATAAGAAAGGCATAACCTATTTTTAAAATTCTATTATTATTTTGTAATATTTATTGTGATCGAAGTAGATCCTTCCGTGGTGGAGCATATCTTCAAATTCTTATGGCGTTGTGAAAGTGAGAAAGGCGTGGTATGTAGTGAGAATCATTGTAATTATATATACCAAGAAATTCATGTTGGACAGGAGACAAACACTAAAAATCATCATTTGTTCCTCCATAATTTGAAGAGACGGGATGCATCTCACAATATCCATATGGACATTGCCAGTCAATATTTCATATGATTTCAATTTACTCAACAACAAAATATTTAACCATTGTTTATATTGTCCTTTGAACTTCTGATTGTGGTTAATTATTTTATTTCATTGATTTGGCTGCCAAACATACTTTCTGAGGGAAACAATAAATGCTTTTTGAGGGAAATAAGTTCAATTGAGAGAAAACAAAAAATGTCATCACCTACATGCCTCTAAACAGCATTGAAGAACAATAAATGCTTTTTGAGGTAAACAAGTCTAATATATTGAACTTGTATTGGGAAGGTATCCATATATGTCTTCAAGCTACATGCCTCTAAACTAGGCTGTTGATGTGGTTTGTATGAAGATGTACACTATACTGTTAATTCTTTCAATAACTCGTGTACATTTCAAGAAAACTAGTTGGAGAATCATAAATGCTACACATAAGGCAAAATAACTAACCCTATTCCCGAGAAAAGTAACACCCCATACATCGATTAGTTCAAGAATAATGCAATGTTCTGTTTCACAAGTAAATAATTATTTTTAGTTGGTGTGTATATGCTACTTCTGCGTAATGCGATGTCCATAAACGGTATCCACCCCATCATATGGAGAAGGACCCATGGTATGTGTAGCATCACCCTTTGTAATAGTGAAATTAAAATTAAATTCTAATTTATCTAGATTTTATAATCTACTAAATTAATTTCTTATTGTTTATAAAAATTAAACACAGTCGTTGTGAAAACTTTGCGGCAATGAGAAGTCAATTGTGATCGAAATTAAAAGGTTCTATGGAGATTTTTTAAGTTTATGTTTTATATGTTATACATATTTCTTTAAATAAAAATTGTATATATAGTATCCTAGAATTATTACTACCTACATCATAACTATAATTTATTCGCATTTTCTTAGATGAGAGTTTCCAAGGTTTTATAATATCCAAAACTATAATATTTATAATTCATATCTATATATTGAAATTATATAAATCTATACGAATTTTGAAAAAGACATATATAATTTAACATTCATCAATTATTCAATTCACTTTAACCATTTCAATATGCTGGATGTACTATTAGTTAAATATTTGTCACATCTAGAATTCTATTTTGTCATCATTCTAATCATTGTGATTGTCATTTTTTTCTTTCTCTTTTTTATAAATAGAATTATTTAATAGTTCATCGAATCCATTGGTTGACCTAGAATAAATTGAGAGCCTGGATTTATTTTCTATAATAAGAAAGGCATAACCTATTTTTAAAATTCTATTGTTATTTTGTAATATTTATTGTGATCTAAGTAGTTCCTTCCGTGGTGAAGCATATCTTCAAATTCTTATGGCGTTGTGAAAGTTAGAAAGGCGTGGTATGTAGTGAGAATCATTATAATTATATATACCAAGAAATTCTTGTTAGACAGGAGACAAACACTAAAAATTATCATTTGGTCCTCTGTAATTTGAAGAGACATGATGCGTCTCACAATACCCATATGGACACAGCCAGTCAATAGTTCATGTGATTTCAATTTACTGAACAACAAAATATTTACCAGTGTTTATATGGTCATTCGAACTTTTGATTGTGGTTAATTATTTTATTTAATTGATTTGGCTACCAAACTTACTTTCTGAGGGAAACAATTAATGCTTTTTGAGGAAAATAAGTTTAAAGAAAAAATGTCTTCACCTACATGCCTCTAAACAGCATTGAAGAACAATAAATGCTTTTTGAGGTAAACAGGTCTAATAGATTGAACTTGTATTGGGAAGGTAGCCATATATGTCATCAAGCTACATGCCTCTAAACTAGGCTGTTAATGTGGTTTGTATGAAGATGTACACTATACTATTAATGCTTTCAATAACTCGTGTACATTTCAAGAAATCTAGTTGGAGAATCATAAATGCTACACTTAAGGCAAAATAACTCACCCTAGTCCCGAGAAATGTAACACCCCATACATCGATTAGTTCAAGAATAATCCGATGTTCTGTTTCACGAGTAAATAATTATTTTTAGTTGGTGTATATATGCTACTTCTACGTAATGCCATGTCCATAAACAGCATCCACCCCATCATATGGAGGAGGACCCATGGTATTTGTAGCATCACGCTTTTTAATAGTGAAATTAAAATTAAATTCTAATTTATCTAGGTTTTAGAATCTACCAAATTAATTGCTTATTGTTTATAAAAATTCAACACAGTCGTTGTGAAAACTCTGGGGCAATGAGAAGTCAATTGTGATAGAAATTAAAAGGTTCTATGAAAGATTTTTTAAGTTTATGTTATATATGTTATACATATTTATTTAAATAAAAATTGTATATATAGTATCCTAGAATTATTATTACCTACATCATAACTACAATTTATTCCCATTTTCATAGATGAGAGTTTCCTTGTTTTTATAATATCCAAAACTATAATATTTCTAATTCACATCTATATATTGAAATTATATAAAACTATACGAATTTTGAAAAAGACATTTATAATTTAACATTCATCAATTATTCAATTCACTTTTACCATTTCAAAATGCTTGATGTACTATTAGTTAAATATTTGTCACATCGAGAATTCTATTTTGTCATCATTCTGATAAGTGTGATTGTCATTTTTTTGATGGAAACAATAAATGCTTTTTGAGGGAAATAAGTTTAATGGAGGGAAACAATAAATGTCTTCAACTACACGCCTTTAAACAGCATTGAAGAACAATAAATGCTTTTTGAGGGAAACAACAAATGTGTTCTCCTACATGCCTCTAAACAGCGTTGAAGAACAATAAATGCCTTTTCAGGGAAACAAGTCTAATATGTTGAACTCGCATTGGGAAGGTAGCCATATATGTCTTCAAGCTATATGCCTCTAAACTAGGCTGTTGATGTGTTTTGTACAAAGATGTACACTTTACTATTAACGCTTTCAATAACTCATGTACATTTCAAGAAATCTAGTTGGAGAATCATAAATGCTACACATTAGGCAAATAACTCACCCTATTCCCGAGAAATGTAACACCCCATACCACGATTAGTTAAAAAAATAATCCGATGTTCTGTTTCACAAGTAAATATATGCTACTTCTACGTAATGTGATATCCATAACGGTATCCACCCCATCATATGGAAGAGGACCCATGGTACGTGTAGCATCACCCATTTTAATAGTGAAATTTAAATTAAATTCTAATTTATCTAGATTTTAGAATCAACCAAAATAATTGCTAATTGTTTATAAAAATTTAACACAGTCATTGTGAAAACTTTTGGGCAATGCGAAGTTAATTGTTATCTAAATTAAAAGGTTCTATGAAGATTTTTTAACAATTAAGTTTATGTTTTATATGTTATACACATTTCTTTAAATAAAAATTGTATATATAGTATCCTAGAATTTTTATTACCTACATTATAACTACAATTTATTCGTATTTTCTTAGATGAGAGTTTTCAAGTTTTTATAATATCCAGAACTATAATATTTCTAATTCATATCTATATATTGAAATTATATAAAACTATACGAATTTTGAAAAAGACATATATAATTTAACATTTATCAATTATTCAATTCACTTTTACCATTTCAATATGCTAGATGTACTATTAGTTAAATATTTGTCACATTGAGAATTCTATTTTGCAGTTCCTTCCATTGTCGAGCATATCTTCAAATTCTTATGGCGTTGTAATAGAGAGAAATGGGTGCTATGTAGTGAGAATCATTATAATTATATACCATGAAATTCTTGTTGGACAGGAGACAAACACTATAAATTATCATTTGGTCCTCCATATTATGAAGAGATGGGATGCTTCTCACAATACCCATACGGACATAGTTGGTCAATATTTCATGGGATATTATTTTGCTCACCAACAAAATATTTAACCAGCATTTATATAATGATTATATAAATAGTCGGTCATTTGAACTTTTGATTGTGGTGACAATACCCATATCATATTATTATTATGTAACCTTGTTATTTATCGTCATATCGTGTGATCTAAATTATTTAATTAAATCAATTTACCTTAAAACCACAAAATAATAATTTTCATATTTATAATGTGAACCTTACACACATCAATATACCACCGAAATTTCATATGTTAATTTTTCTATCTCAATAAATTCCAACTCTACCATTCTCATTCTCATCATCATCATCATCATCATTATTATTTCACATAAAAATACCTAAATGCACATATCCATTTAATTTTATTTCTTAAACAACAAATTACCCCTTAATAAATAATCGTTATTTAGTTCATCCCTATTTTTCTCACATCCTTTATAATCAAACACTCGTAAATAATTGAAACCTCCTAAATGTTAATTTCCTCGATGCCTAAGATACACAATAACATATTGTTATCTATCAATCAACGTATCATCATTTTGTCTTCCACTATTTATTTTTATATAGCATAAGTATACATCATCATGAGTTCTATCATCATCCCATATAAGTGGCCACAATCTCCAAAAAAATTTGATAACAATAATGGCCATTTGGCTTCCCAAGATAATTCAAATTGAAATCAGCTAAATGTTAATTTCCTCAATGCCTAAGATACACAATAACATATTGTTATCTATTAATCAACATATCATCAATTTGTCTTCCACTATTGGTACTTAGTGGTTGTACCATCCATCACTTTGAATGCATATATGTAAACAACTTGCAAAACCATCAAAACTATCATTTTAAACTGAATATATATTCAACTCTTAATAGGTTACATGCACCACAATTTTGACTCAACAACCAATAACAATTTCGACCATCAGATCATTGCAACTAATATACTTATATACTAGTTACTTCTAAATCAGGTATTTGTAATTACAATTTAAGTCCCATGAAAATTGTTTATTCATCTTAAGTCCTTAATTGTCAATGACTAGACTAAATAATTTCTTGACTTTATATATAAATGGGTGGGGTGTAACAACAATGTGGTTCTGTAAAATAAATAAAATGAGCATGGGAATATATTTAGATACAAGGCACGAATGGTAGCATAGGCTTACACTCAAGTTGAAGGGGGATTTTGATAAAATGTTTGCACCAGTAGCTAAGCTTGAATCCATGAAACTTTTTACTATCTATGACATGTCAAATGTGATTCAAACTATGTCAGTTGCATGTTGAGAGTGCTTTTCTGAATGGAATCTCAAATGAAGAATCCCCTCTCAAGCAACCAAAATGATTCATTGATCCGCATCTTCTTGACCATGGATTAAAACTTAAAAACGCATTGTATAGACTAAATAAGCTCCTTCGGCCTGGTATGAAAGATAGACTATGTTTATACTTGAGAAGGATACAAGAGAGTAGAGCTGATACAACTTTATTCAGTACTCACCTCAAACCTATTGATGATATCGTGTTTGGATCTACAATCAGCCAAAAAAAAAAAAACCACAAATTTGTCACTCTTCTACAAAACAATTTCTAAATAAGCATGGTGGTGAATTAAACTATTTTTCGGGTTTGCAGGTCAAATATAATAGGTTGAGATTGGAATCTTCATTTCTCAAAAGTTTGGTTTTGAAAAAACCAATGTATTCAGAATGCTCATGGCCACATCCATAAAGATCTGCAGATATGACTAGAGGCAAGGATGTTAACCCTAGCTTATAAAGGAGCATGATAGACAACCTAATCTATTTGACTGCAAGTCGTTCCGACATAGTTTGTATTGCTAGAGTTCATGTGAAATATCAAGCCAAACCAAAATAATCCAATTTTAGTAGTGTTAAAGAATTGACCTCCAATTGGTGGATTTTCCGGGCTTAGTATACCAATCTCAACCTTACAACACCAAGCAAATCATGACCCAAACCTTCAACTTCCTACCACACTCCAGTTGCTTTATTTTGCAACCACTAAGGACACAAAAGGGACAGTGTTTCTCAGCCACAAAAGAGGAGCCACAAAGGCTATGAAGAAAAGGAAGAAAATCAGCCGAGAGAGAGAGGCAGAGAGTTTTCTTCTCTAATGCAAGACCAAAACACACGTTCAAAATCATAGGAGACCAAGGACGCTAGTATATATAGGTTATGTTAGGTCAAAGTGTGGGCCAAGTCCAATACAATGAGATTAAGTGGACCAACATATATAAGCCGTCCAATGAGTGTGGAAGCCAAGCCATGAGCAAAATTAATTAGGTTGCTTCCAATGATCCAAATAATTTTAGGGTTGGGTCCTCAATTTTGGGTGTCGATGATTAATTTATCCAATAATCGGTTTAACATCATCGCCCGAGATTATTGGGTATCAAAAAACCCAACAAGTAATTTTGAAATGAATTATTAGTTACGTTAAAAGCACTTCCAATTTTGTTTTATAGTATACTAATGATTCAAATTCTCAGCTTACAGGGTATACTGCTACTAACAGGGCAAAAAATATAGATGATAGGAAAAGTACATATGGAAGACGTTTTTACACGGGTAATAATCTTATTGCTTGGTTGAGTAAGAAGCAACACATTATTTCCTTATGTACCTTAGAAGTTAAGTATATTGCCATCGGTAGTTGTTGTACTTAGCTACTCTCGATGAAGCAAATGCTCAGTGACTATGGTATTGATCAAGATTCTATTATTATGTTCTGTGATAACATTGGTACTATAAATATATCTAAGAATCTTATTCAACATTCTAGGACCAAGTACATATTAACATTAGACATCACTTTATCAGGACTTAATTGAGAAGAATGTAATTGTCCTAGAACACATACATACTGATAACATCTGGCTAATTTGCTTACCAATGCCTTAGAAACTGTTAGATTTAAAACCTTGTGAAAAGTCGTTAGCATATGCTTGATATATTAATGTACATTATTTCATTTTATTTTTATTTTGTGTGTTTACTTTGTGTGCACATGTTTTTTCATTTTTTTAAATAATAAAATAAAATAGGGGATATTCTTGCAAAAATCACATAATATGAACTTCAGATTGGTTTATAGTTGCCGAGATGAAATTAAGTTCTCCAGTCAGCATAGTGTGCTCATTATAACTTATGGTAAACTTTTTTCAGATAATTACACCTATAAGATATTGTGACTAGTCTAACTGTGTCCATTTACTAACTAGGTTGTCATCTTTAAGGTGACAAGTACTTGAGTGTGGACCTATGGTTAGTATCTATGTTTCACAGCACTACAGCATGATGTTGTGTTAACAAAAAAGTTCATTGATGAAGAGGACTACCATCATATGTGTGTAAATTCGTCCTTAAAAATGAACATAAATCATGAGAGAAGAGCTACCTCTATGAGTGTGTGAAAGTCAACTCAATGAATTCTAGAAATTATGTTTTTAAAGAAAATGAAAAGACTCAATATAATGAGCATCGAAAAGAATACTAAAAAAATCATATACATACTCATACTTGGCACACACATAGTTTTCTATTTATCGAGACAATTTCAGATGATGACTGCTATGAAACCCACTTTTATACATAATCACTATAATGGTCAACTTTGGTTAAGGTGTGGGTTATGATTGATTGGTCTAGATGGATCTATCACACACTTATAGTCTAATAAGAGAAATTATTTGAATTTAAATAATGTGCAAACATCTAGTTTGAACAGTCATATGATTTTGATACTGTTGAACTGATTACAAAATTCACGAGTTGAGAAATTTGCCCAAAATATAATAATTGTGTCAATTTTATTTTTGGAATTTCACCATTTTCGTGTGATCGACTCGTGTAGGCATTTTCGCATGATTTCAAATCAATAGTCTAAAATGGAGAGTAAAGTCTTACATATATGAAATAAGAAGGATATTGTTTTTCATGTTTTACGAATTAAATCTGCACGGAATATGAAAAGATTAGATTGCCTTAACCTGACTAGAAATTGCACAAAATCGAAAAGGTGAAAAGGCTGAGATTGTGAACGTGGGGAGAATTTGTGTATTAACTATTCAAAAATATTTTTTGATTTAACTCCCTCATACAAGTCCTTAAATTGCAGTTACCTTGTGCAGCTTTTTTAAATTTGAAAATTTTCCCCTTTTTGAATGCATTAGGGCTTAATCACTTTACCTTCCACAACCTTCCTTCAGAATTTCTCTATACATTTGACCTATTTGCCTTCATGCTTTAAGCAATTTTCTACAGTAGTGAAGACAAGGGTAAGCAAGGGAAAGGAGTAAACAGAAAATCTCTAGAAGTACTCCTCCTACTATTGCAAGTCTGGTCAGGTGCCCAAATGATCCAGTCACCTATCCAAGTCGCAAGGTAATTGTTGTGGAGAACAAGAGGAGTCTGAGGGCAATGCATCTAAATATGATAACACAGAGGAGGAAATAGAATTAGTCATATTGGATACTTTCCATCTCTATCTCAAAATTGGACTTCCAATGGTTGGTGACGACTAGGGCTGTCAATGAATTGAATTTTGATCCGAATCCGATGAAATTAATGGGAGATGGATTTAGGATCTCAGTTTGATAATCAGATTAAGATCCGAATCTGATAATTCGTTAACTAAATGAAGAAAATATGGATATAAGTCGATCCGATCTTATAATAATATAATATATTTTATATACTATATCATAATCTAGTAAACATAATTTTTTCCATTTTGAAACTTATATTATGCTTTACACATAATTTTCAAATAATAAATAATATTAGATAATAATATAATATTGTTAATTGAAATATTTGAAGAGATTTAATTTTTTTATTATTTAAAATAAGATAAAAATAATTATAGTAATTTGTTTTATAACATCAAAAACCAATAATTAATATGTCCAAAAATAATTTACATTGTTTAAATTGATATTATTTGTGATTATAATCTTGTTGAGGCTATGATTTTTAATGAAAATAATAAAATAAACTAGAAACATTTAGAATTGACAATTGACTAATATCCTACATTGAAAGATCACTAAAATATCGAAAGAGGAGTATCCTTTAAAAAGTTAGTATCCCACATTGAAAGATTACTAAAACATTCCAAACGGAGTCTCCTTTGAAAAGGAAATGAAGGAGCATTACTTGGATAAAAAATTGATTTAAGCCTTCTAGTATAATAGGTGAGCCCATGAAGATAGTTAAAATATTTTTTGGGAAAAAAATCATATTACCTGAAAAAATGGTGTAAAAAATATATCTTTCAAATTCGGATCGGATTATCGGATTAGATATTTGATAACATAGCAAATGGGATATGGATTTAACAATCAAATATCCGTTGGATTATCGGATCGGATAGGATAATTTTTCTTAACGGATCGGATCGAATTGGATAGATCCGCTCCATATTCGTTCCATTTACAGCCCTAGTGACGACAGGAGCCCAAAATAGTTCATCGAATGAGGGATCATAATCATCTAACATTAACATAGAGTTATACGAATTAAGGTTCTTCAACCAAGACTCCATCCTCTAGTACCAGGGTTGCCTGGTGATAATGAAAAACAATATAAACAAATTGAAAGAAGGGAGGTCAGTCCTGACCCAGTAGAAAAAGTTCAAGCCACAGACGAACCTAATGCTTAGGGAGTACAAATCACTCCAGAACCAAAGGCTCAAATATCTGGTTCTCAATTTAAACTGTCTGGAGAAACCTCAGATGACTCTTATGAGTCCACTCCGCCATCGGAAGAAGACCAGCCAGAGAAGATAAAGGGAAGCAAAAAATGGGGAAAGGCTCTAAGACCCCTGCTCCAAACAATCAGTGCAAACCCCCTACTCCAGGGAGTGAGCATATAGGTAATGGGGACTCCTACTTCTGAACCAGATTTATTCAGGTTTGAAGCATTTGCTGGAGGGCGTCAATCCATTAACCCGTTTAATTACTGCTTTTCGTCCGAATCAAATGAAACTTTGTTTGTCTCCATCACCGCTCATAAAAAATTATTGAAAATTTTATGGTTCTGCTGGAGAAGTTCATGAGAATAGGGGGCGAGTTATGGTAACCCATCTAGGTGGCAGACCTATATCAGGAGACTGGTTACATTTAGTCCACAGGAGTTGATGGACTGGCTAGTGATGGATGAGGTGATGGAATCTACTGATGAGGGTTTGACAAATGATGAGTGATCCATGGAAATGATTGGGTTGAATTGGCTTGACAAAGTAGACAACCTATCAGCCTCTGGACTGCTATCTGAGTACAAGGTCTAGCAGTATAGACTCCCCTATCCCAGTCTTATCCCCTAGCAGTATAGACTCCCCTATCAGCCTCTGGATTGTTTGTACAAAAACTGGGATAAAAAAAGGGCCAAGCAGTATGGACTCCCCTATCCCAGTCTTATCCACCACTTCTTAGTTGATCTTGGAGATCCTTTAAGGGCTGCAGTCGCTTCTCCACTGACATACCTACCATGGGCGTAACAGTGTTTGCTAACTTGGAGAGTGTGCCTAATCTAATTTCCAGTGTATCGTACCATTTGTTACCTACTGATTAATCCGAACGGATGGATGTCATTAAGGGACAACTCAAACCGATCAAACGTCAGGTGGCTCAAATCTTTCTTCGTACGAAACAATTTTCTAATGATTTAAAGTCCTTCTCAGGTGGTTGAAGAAACTTCAATACTTGAGGGATGAACGTGTATTGAATGCATGGAGGGTAACCACTCCTAGATTTCCTGAATATCAACCGGAGGAGACTGCTGGCGCAACTCATACTCCAGAAAAACCTGACATTTCCACCTAAGTCTTTCTCTCTCTTCCTGGTCAGAGTGAAGACACAACTGCTTCAGCACCTGAGTCCTCCTGTAAACAAGGTGGTGATTCCTCTAAAATTGGTGTTAAACAGCCTAAGAAGAAGTGACGAATTCCTGATTCTGCCTCTCTGCCTTCAAACTCCTTTATCTTTACTCTGCTCTTAACTATTTGATGGATAACTCTTTTAAGGATAATTGTATGATGAATATTACACTGGTTGGATGGTTATTTTTGTTTCTCCCCCACCTATGGTGCACAATCAATTTCAAAAAAAGGAAATGATTTTTGATGGTAATGATTTTTTGGACTTTATGCTATATTGTTGTTCTTGACATATACTGTTTCAATAGTGTAATTAACGTTATTTTTTAATTTACCTAGGTTTATGAATTTATAATAAAATACTTTAAATCGTTCAGTTTAATTAGGTTCATTGAAAAATCTAATTTAATTAGGTTAATTAACAACAACAATAACTTAGATTTGACTAAAAATTTAGATGGCACGCTATAGACTTAAATAAAAATCTTAATATTTTTCTTCATAATATTAATCGTTTCTTCTTAATGTTAAAATTAAATTAGTCCAAGTAATTAATTATTTTAAATATGTTTGTCATCCCAATGCTACAGATTAGCAGTATAGTTTTTCATGTTGAATGTTGGTTCAGTGAGGTGGAACTTTGTGAATCTTAGGATGAGAAACAGTGTTGAACCACAATGGTTATTCAAAAAAATATGGGAACAAAAACTGTTGTTCCACCTATCCACGTCGAATTTGGGTTAAATTTTTGCGTGAAGATCTCGTACATAAAGAAACATATGCCTTCAATAAAACTATCCAGTGGGTAACTGAAGCATGTAAGCATGTTCTTTCCTATGCCGGAATTACATTCTTAACAGGTTGGATAGATAGATTGTACAATGTGTATTGTTCATTCTAATTATGGGAATTTCTTAATAAAAATACAAGATAGAAGTTGATGGGTCGAAGAAATTCGTTGTTGACAAATTTTTAGAATTCAAGTTGGTTGATTCAAAATTGTTATGAGCTGAATTTAATAAATGTAAATTGTAACGACTCAAATTTTAAAGATTTGGATTGCTATCAAAATTTATTTATAAAATGGTCAATTTTATTTTAATCCACATATGATTCATCAATTTTAAATTACTAACTGACACATGCTTTGAAATACTCAAATAAAGTTGGATTATTGGCAAGTAAATTTTGTAAATTGCATACTGTTGGAAAAGTTTCACTTAAAATGATCAATTAGCGCAATGCTGTGAAGAGTTCTATAGACAAAATAAAAACAGCATGCACAAAATGTTAACTAACCAAAATTTTATTTCCCACTCCTTATGAAATAATGATAATATGGCACAACTTATTTCCTCTTTTGAGTGTAGGGAAGCCTCCCAAGGCCTAAAACTCTACATATTTCATCTATTTTGGAGGCAAAGAACATGCTAATTCATCAACATGAAGGAGAATTTCTCAAATTTCATTGAAAATCTCTCATCACTTTCAAGAATTAAGCCAACCATCTTTTCTTCAATCCCTGTGCTAGTTTTCTATTATTTCATGTGTGATTTAATATTTAGGAGATTACGCAGTTTTTCAAGTATATTGGATGAATGATTGAACCCTATTGTTATTTATTTTAAATCAAGACTATAGTTTAGTAATTTCCCAATTTTTCTTGATTATTTTTGCATCACATCATAATTAGCTTCTAATTAGATAATAAATTGCTTGTTGTAATGTAGGAATACCCACAATGAGTTGAGTATGTAAGAAAACTAACATCTGTAGTTAAAGTTAAGAAGAATCTCATTCATACGTGCAATCACTTAGTTAACGTAGACTAAATGCATGATTTTTATATGAATTAAAACTAAGAATAGGTTAGGGTCGTGTTAATCATAAATCGATGTCTTGGAAAAGAACAATTAAGAATAATTGTCACCTATAGGGTATTTCACATAAGCAACCCAAGTTTGAATCATCATGCTGATGTTTTTATAAAATAATTTTAATAAAATAATTTTTGAGTTAAGAAAGCTCCACATTTGGACGTTAAAAACAATTATATCGAGATAATTGGATGGAATAAATATTTTATTAGCGGGTATTTATAGATATGGGTAATATGAATAGTTCATTTTCCTCTATTTTCATTATGTAAATGTTATATAAAATTTTTTAGAAGAATTATTTTTTATGCTTTAAAACTCTTTAAATTCCTAATTAAAGACTCAATTTAATAAATTTTGTTAGAAAACAGAGAAGAAGTATGAAAACTGGAGAATTATATTTTTGGGTTCTTTATATAATATAAGGTGTACGCCCTATTTATACAAGAGAGCCTATGCTATAAAATGAGAAAGATACAAGCAATTTGTAATCCCCATAATCAAGCAATCCCATTAATTATGCTACAATCACACAAATTATGCTAACAAATTTAATGACAACATAGTTTCCCCATTTAGTTTTTCACTAAAAAGTGAGATTAAAAGAAGGGGAAAGCCACTTTTTCAGTACATCTCTCCTTAAATTTGAATTTACTCTTATTTTCTCTCATAAATACCTTTTATATTAAGTTAAGCTTAAAGGAACAGCAAGGTTGCTTTTACACATTTTGTTCCTTTATATTTCAAGAAAATCAAGGTAGGTGGTGCTAAGTATTTACCCTTTTTGTTCATTATGTATACATATGTATGCTTGTGATGTGTATTAGAATTTTTGAAGCTAGGAATAAAAAAAGTTTATGTATTGCCATAACCAATTTCTACAACCCCGAGGGACTCGTTGGAATTATGAATTTGCTAGTATTTATCTACGTGAAATGTTAAATTCTTTCCGATCATTTTGTCTATATTTTTCTATGTTTATGACCAAAAGGGTGCACCATGTGATATTAGATCTATTGGGCTTAAATCTCATACCTTCTACATTGATCAAGTTTTTAGATTAAAGGATTGATCAAGGAAGTGGGGTTTACGAGGATTGCAGAGAATCTGAATGGAGAAAGGTGCTTCATCTTGAACGGTTTCTTGTTCTTACTAGTTATGTAATTTATGTTTAATTTCTAAAAGATGTTAATTTATCTTTCTTTTAGATTTCCTAGTTCTTTCTCAATGAGAATATTTAAATTGTTATTTGGTTGAAGTATGCATATAATTAAAGTTGCTAAAGAAATTGAGATAAAAGTTACACTTGTAAACAAAATTTTTAGCTTACTGCCCAAATTTTATCACGTCATTTTGGATAGAATTCTTTGAATTTATAGACAAAACTAGTGAGATTTTAAAGCCCTATGAATTCTTTGTCCATTGGCTTCAAAATCAAGTTAATTGAAGATCACTAATATAAGTTATGTCATTTTCCATGTTCTATGTTCAGTGTATTAGAGAACAAATTTTTTCACACGTCAAATTTGACATTAATCAACTTATATTTTAATATATGGTCCAAAAAATTAAAGATTGTGTTGAATTACAAAAATGTCTCAAAAATTGTCCAACTTATTTGCATTTTATAATATTTTCTTCTCTTCATTTAACCTTGAAAATAATTAACCACCAATTTTATCCACTAAAATTTCATTCTTGCATTTCATGTTCCACTTCTTTAATTTAGTCATAGCCACGTAAATTCTTACAAGACATCATTATCCATGCACAGACTTCCAATTCAAAAGTTTCCAAAATGTATTCACATGAAAATTATAAAGCTGAATATTTTCAAAACACTTTGCAAATGTATGCAATGTGTCCAAGTATCAATTTCACCAAATTCCTATCCACTTACCTTCTATTTTTTTTTTTCAAATATTGATTTTTGCATAACTTTTCGTCGATAATTTGTACATGAATTTTTTTTTACAGGATCATGATGTAAGCTTTCTAGTGAATTTTGAATCGTAAAAAAGGGAGATACTACATCCTAAAAATTGGGTACCAACCAAAAACTCATTATTATAATAGTTCTTATATAGATAGGTTATCTCTACCATAATCATTGAATATTAGCATGCTAAAGTGAGGCTATTATCACCCTACTAATATAAAATATTTGAGACGTTGCATGTACTATTTTCAAACTTCATCTCGACCCTTTGTAGAAGAGCTCAGGTATCAATGAGCCCATCAAAAGTTGGAAAGACGACGATGCCCATGTTTTATCGTACAACAATAAGACAGTTGATCACGTAGGTGACATGGAATGGGCATGTCAAGAGAATGTATCAATCTACGAAGAAGTTGTAAGTGTTGTACTCTAGGTCCAATCAACTTTGGACATAAGCACTTTTAATATATAGGTGATGCAGTTGTATGCAAGGTCTATTATTTAATTAATATTTAATTAAATTAAATAATAGGGTCTATAGATTCAAATTTGAGCAATTTGTTAATCACAAAGAATTATAATTATGAGATACAAATTACATATGATTGAATAGTTAATCATTCATGGTCGTAAGTATTAACGAGATAGGATATCGTTATTATGGATAAACTATCACGTATGAAATAAGTAGTTGATTTCACAAGTTAAAGTGTGGTAACACTTAAATGAATACACAGATGTTTTGTTATAACAATACATTGGAGACCCACTTGGAGATTTTACATGAATAACTATTTGAGTGTCTGTGATTTATCTCTAACATTTGATAGTAGAATTGGTCATTTGACTTGGTAATCACAATGCCTTATATGAGGATAGTCATACATTGATGATGTTGGAAGAAGAATTATATAAAGAGACCAATAGATGATTCATCACTCTTAGATAGTAAGAGATTATGATTTACATTTTATTCAGTTAAGTTGATAACGAAATCCTTGACAAGGTTTATCCTTAAGTCGAAAATGAGTTTTGTACTTATATTAACTTAATAGTAGAATGAAAGATATGATCGATAATCGAGATTGATACATTTGCATATCTCGTAATTGATCGGATCATATTAGCGAAGAGATTACAGTTTCATGGTAAACGAACAAGTTTGGTTTTGTTTTGCCCTGACAAATTGCTAGATATCAAATTGGGACGATGGATGTGAATTAGTGATAAATTAAAAATTGGTGTTTAAATTTATTGATTTTGATTAGATCAAAATCACATAATTAGGTATTGTAATTGCGAACTTAATGGGTTACACACTAAAGGAGAACTAGAAGAATAATATTCACCAATTAATTAATTAAGAAGTGTTGGATAATTAATTAATTAGGTTGTTTATTAATGGGTCCTAATTAATTATTTAGATTAATTAATTTGTGGACTAGATTTAACTAATTGTATTAGTTAAATATTGGACCGGATTAAGTTAAATGACATGCCAAGTCCACTTGGATTTATATTAATAGGTTGCTAGGTTTGAAAAAAATCAAGAGAATACAATTCATATTCTTGTTAGCATAAGAAAAATAAAAACCTAGTTCTTTCAATTTGCTTCCTTATGTGGAGACTGGACAATTGGACAGTTGTGGATTGCAAATCATGATTGTTGGAGTTTAAGAAAAGCAAAGCAATTTACAGAATTTAACAAAGGTATAATTTTTATCATGGTTTCTATTTAAACACAAAGCAGATCTTTGGTGAAAATTGAAATTTTGTTTAAATTCTGCTTTGCATGATTAAAAAAATTCCAAATAGAAATACCAATTAACATGGCCGCCCATGCCCCCCCCCCCCCCCCCCCCCCCACATCGAGATGGTATCAACGTCAAGCTAGTATTGGACCCACAGTAGTAAGCCAGTGCAATTAGGCAAATGCAAGATGGACAAGATGCGATAGTCACCACCCCTCTACAATATGGATGAGCGACAGCATTGTTATCACGAGAAATTATTGATATTCCTGGGACCCCTCAATGAACCACAGGTTACTCTTATTTTATTTTTATTGCTGACATTGAGGAGAATGGTGATTGAAGTTTAGGAGATCTGGTTTGTAATAACGTATTTTGTTATGTTCGATTGCCAGTGATTGTTTTTATTTTCATTTCCAAATATGCTACAAAAGAAATTGACATAACAAAGGCTTCCTGTTCACTTTTGAGAACGAAAAGACTTTTTGTTGCCAGGATTACCACGTACGTTCCGCCTGGATTGAGTGATTTTCTTGCTAAAATTTTATTTTTTCATTATTTTCTTAATTTTTATTTTTTATTTTTTTAATCATTTTTCGTAGGGATACTCCCGAGACATCTAGAAAACTATGAGCCTGTTTGGGAGTGATTTTGAGAATTGATTTTTTGATCGTTAGGAGAAAGTGGGGTCCACCTATGAGAGAAGAAGTTAAATATGACGACTGGAATAAAAAAATAACGGTCAAAAATTCAATTTTTTGAAAGAAAAAATCACTCCCAAACAGGTCCTATAAAAGGACAGCGTTTAGGTCATAAAAAAGATTTCAATCCATAATTTAGAGAGAATCTAAGGAATATAAAAATAAGGGAGAGATCAAGAAATTAGAGTTTGAAGATTGGATTTGGAAAAAGAAGATTGCATGCTCTTCGAACAAGATCATCCACTTTTCTTCATCTTTCCTTTAAATTCAATAATGCGACTAATCGGTCATTGAGAAATACTATAGGACAGGTTCGGTATTTGATTCCTTTTTGTATTTTTTTTTCACATTATGTACAACTAAATTCATAGTTGGGATGAACGATTCAATCTAGTCATGACTTTTAAATCAATTCTCACGATTCTTATATTTAATTACCTTGTATGTTGATTTTACTTCCTAGTTTTTAGTATTTTAAGTAACTGGCCATTATAGCATTGATTTGTGAATTTGTAACAAAATGAGAGGTAAGGTAGAACATTAAACCACGTAAATACACATTTGTGTTATCATTGCGGTCATTTATTGAATTCATAGATAATAAGTTAACTCGGTTAGATATAATTGATTTGAACTCAAGATGATAACATTGATTATATTAGTGAATATGATTGAATACAACATTAGGAATGGATCTTAAGAGGCAAAATTAACACAAAGAAATACGATAGAGTCTCAAATCCTATCACTTCTCCTAAGCATGTTAAAATTTCAAATTATTTGTCATGCATTTTTTAATTTTTTTTTCTTTGACATACAATACTTAGGATACTCATTAAAATATATCTTAACTATTTTATTTGAATTAAAGTTAGAAATAGTTTAATCAATAATTCGATAGATAGTTCCCATGGGTACGATAATTTGGACTTTTAGGTTCAATTTATTACTCATTAACAATATGGTACACTTGCAATAGCAATCACACAACACTAACCCACAATTATGCAATAAACGTATAAGCTATAAGATGTGTGTAGACTTTTCATTAGAATAATGGTTCAAGTTATGAATGGTGGAAGTTAGAAATTTTTTCTAAAGAAGTTAGAAAATTTTTCTAAAGATAAAATTCTTATCACAATTTATGTCTAAACATAAATATAATCTTTCAAAGGAATTGAAAAATGATTTAATATCGGCTATGCACGTATAAGTAAATTTCAAAAAACTGTTTCGTTATAGCTTAGTTGTCTATTGAATATAATTATTTGAATTTCAGTTCTTCAGTTCAAATTGGTATTTCTGAGTGAATTAATGATTTTGAGATCAACATTCTTTACAAAATATAAACAAAATATTCATTATGAATTAACATATTTTTAAATTCGTCTTGTCTTTATCGTGTGTCTATGATTCGCACGACATCACAAACTATGATGCTTTAAGTTTAATTGAAATTGACTAACATAAATTAGAGGGGAGGAAACTCTGTGGTAATGACCAAACATATAAAATGTACTATTTCAGTCATTGGAGTTTTCTATATTCATTAAGTCACCAAACTTTTGGAATTATTTCACTTTAAGTCCTCCGCATGTATCCGTCATTAAATTTAGTAGTTTCGTCTAAAGACGATTTGATGCAGCCACAATTCACAAGAATTAATGGCTCAAGAGTTCCAATAATATCATATTAGTTTATTTGTGTCTTTCTATGTTCATTTTAATTAGTTTTGTATTAAGTTTGGTTGACGTTGTCCTTTGAATTTTATAGAAATATGTTTAGATATTGAAGCCCGTCAATGTAACAGTCGGTGGTTTATTTAATGAATATTATAGAATTTGGATTTATTTTAATAATTATCCGTCCAATATTGTTATTGTTGTTATTATTATTATTATTATTATTATTATTATTATTATTATATAAAGAATCATTTCCCTGTACACGTGCTTGAAGCAACAAATCTTTATCGTTAATTGTCGACATTGGACATGAGTCAATAAATTTTGATAGTGTTCATTTTGTTTTACGCTTCCACCTATGTCACATTGCTTATGTGGCTGATGGCCTTGGTGAAATGACTTTAATAACATAGAAAACATCTATTCTACATAAGATTTTGGTTTTAGAACACTCGGTTTGATGCTGTAAGTCTCAATTTAACTCCAAGTTTAATGCAGATTTTTGAGCCTATTGTCATTTTAGTTTTCTACACAAGTCTCTTCATAAAAACTTCTCTAAATCTGTTAAATCAATTAACCAAATTTATACTAAAATTGAGTTCGGTAATTAAAGGGAAACATTTTGAAAGTTTGGACACGTACTCAGTTTTAACCCTTATTTCAAGAAATATATTTTTGCAAAACTCATTTATCAAACAAAGAAACAAAAAAGTGCAAATAAAGAACAATGTTTGGCTTCATTAACGAAAACTGTGATAATCTCACTGTAAATTCTTAGAACTATATTTCCCTTTTATTTATCAATCGTCCAGTCAGCAACCTTAACCCATTTTCCATTGATCAATTGATATGATCCATCTTGCCTTGCACTCCAAAAGCATCCACGTTCAGCACATTCCTTACAATCTTTTTCAACATCGATAAAGATATTTAAATCGTAAATAGAAGAATCTTCGGTATATATTG
This sequence comes from Olea europaea var. sylvestris, assembly GCF_002742605.1. Classification (NCBI taxonomy): domain Eukaryota; kingdom Viridiplantae; phylum Streptophyta; class Magnoliopsida; order Lamiales; family Oleaceae; genus Olea; species Olea europaea. The sequence continues at coordinate 774,381 of NW_019265601.1, forward strand.
AGGCGATAATATAGTCATCACCTGGATCAGCACTGATCTGGGCAACACCATGCGGCAATACATGATTCTTCTCTATCAAAACGCCTTCACCTTGGCATCCGACATGTATTGGTTTTCCTAAATCGTTAATGAAGTTCATATTGACTTTTTTTGAATATACTATAGGGTTGTATGCTATGAGAAACAGGAGAAGTATAGGCAATTTAAATTTGAAAAAAATCATGTTTTCTTGAAGGTATATTATAATGGGACTCAAGGATTTCCCTAAACAAGCTATATATAGGATTGTGATAACGTCTAATATTATTTATTTATTAATGTTATAAATTTGGTTTATTATAGTCTCATTTATTGAAGTTATAAATTTGAAAGGGATGGTTATAATCTTATCCATGCTTCTTATGACATTATTAGGGATTTGTGATATATCGTTTGCTATACTGTGTAATCTTATTTTTCCATTAATAAATTTGATTTGTGGTATTGTTTTAATATTATGTTAGAGTTACTCCTAGGCAAGATTTCCAAAAGAGGGTTTATGATGTGTAATCTTTATCTTATTCTCATGGCTATATTGTTTATTGTGGAACTAAACGTACTCCGTATTCATAACTTTGAGACTAATAGGTAATAAGATTTGTGTGTTGTAATAATTTTATGGGGACTCTTCAAAGATTTCAGTAAATTTAAAAATCCACCAAAATTTGTCAGTTTTATTAATGAAGCTAAAAAATGTAACTTTTTGGTAAGAAAGGTCCAAAATACCCTTAATGATATATTTTTAGGAGCATTTAATGCTCATTAATGCTTGATTTAAATGCCACAATGTCATGATATGATTTAATTTGTAGACTATAAAAATTGGAAATATGCACCTATTGGATAATATGAATTTTGTTAATAAGAAAAATGCTAGCCTGAAAATTTGGACATGAAAAGAATATGTCAAACTGAAGTTTAAGTGTGCTTCAAAACTCTGAACTTTTGGCAGACAACTTATTGCAATAGTTTGGACAGTCTGTCCCCCGGGGCATATTCCAGTGATACAAAGGATATGAGTGAGGTAATTTCAACCTTACTGGCAGCCGCAATGTAAGGGTTCGATTATTGAGATATGGAATTGGACTCTTTGTGAGCACCAGTGTACGAACAAACTCTTGTTACCTAGCCTACTGAAGCACATCCCGTGATTTACTTCCCTCATGATGCTTCAGGGACGGGACGGTGGAGGCCTTCAAAATTGGGGTTCAACCTCTTTTTTTTTTTTTTTTTTTTTTTGGACATTGGACAGTCCTACAAGTGTACATAGAAGTACACCATATTGAAATAAAGAAAAGTAGGACTAGAAAGCCAATCTAAATGTACTATAAATTCATCAAAAATTAGGATTGAACAATAAATGCACAGCTAAAACTAGAAAATGAAAAGGATTGCAACCCAGATTTTCCAAAACATACGAACTTGCACATATATTTGCTCATTTTAGCGGGTAAGCAAACTAAGCATATCTTATAAGCTAAAATTTATAGTTATCATGCCGTACAATTGCTAAATAAAAAACAAATGGTAATGCACATCATGTTTATTGTTCTTTCTTGATTTATTGACCCTCTCACCCCCGTTTGACCCCATTTTATGGCAATGAAAGTTGGTGGAATAGTGTTTTTTGAAAAATGAGTGGTTGAAAGAGAAGTATTTTTCCACCTTTTAGAATAATCAGCCAAATAATCCTATTTTTAGAAATCAAAGCCTTGAGGACTTGAGTGCCGGCTCATTGTCTTTCCAGTTTCTCGGTTCCCAAGTAAAGATAAAACTTCAAAGCCATAACAGTATCTTGGCACTAAATCATGAAGACTCCACAAGTAGCCTGTTTACTTTTTCACTATTCAACATCTAATATTTGAAAAAAATGGCCACGAAATTTGAATCAAATAAATGATGTGCAAGAGAATTTGTCCACACAACTTTCTCTGAAAGAATTAAGGTAATCATGTAGAAGTATTAATTGTGAAATCACATCAAGCAAGAAAAATTAAACTTTCATGATCCCACTAGGCAAATACTAAACGTAACCTGATTCCAATAGTCAGAAATTGCCTTCCTCATAGTATCCTAACAAACATCGTTTCACTTATTTCTTTATTCCCTTTCTCATCTTCTTGAATAAGTCATCACTATCTGTAGATGACACTTGCGGCATCATTTCATATAAATTAATAGATTTCATCATTCTAGAAATGGAATTAGCTTTGATTTTAGGGGAATTTGACTACAAATAAACTTGTTCACAATCAAGAACTCAAGGGTAGCATGTTGAGAACGGTAGTCAAACTCAGCCGATTTGTTAGTCATGATGATCCGCTTGGGTTAACCAAACAAATAGAAAAATAATGTTATTTTTTCTTTTATTCATCTTTCTTTTTCAGAAAAATGAAAAATCGTGGTTATAGCCGTATATTATGATGAATCCTTTTATTTTCATAATCTCAGAGCGAGAGTAACCTTACTATGGGGTTAATAATGTGAATGATCATTGTACTTTCAATATCGTTTTTAAGAAATTTTCTAAATTTTAAAATAATTACTATACTTTCAGCATTAGTTTCCATCTAAAATTGAGATAAATAGTTCCACGTCATTGAACCAACATTGATTTGCACATGGGCCAAAGTCTATATTTGTTATAAATTCTATAACAAATATATTGGATGCAATTAATTACTTCACTAATCAAACTACTGTTACATGACCAAAGTTTATGCACACAACCGTTTTCCAATTTTCCTTTCATCTTCCGTTATCTCACCTTCTTTGATTAATGATCTGGTTTAAAAGAAGTGCACTAATTAACTAAAATTTTCAATGGTAGACTATCTTGAACCGCTAGTCCATTTGGTGGAGCTTATTACTTCAACAGTTTGACATGAATGATCGAGTTCTTGTGATGAAAACGTGACACAATTTTAGATCATGACAACAATCATTGAACTCATAAATTAAAAGAAAAAAAAAATTTATTCAACAAAACAAACTTAGTAGGTAAGCATGAAGGATTCCCAACTTTTAACTATTCATTTATTGATAGTTCGCGAAACAAAGACTGAACAACTCAACTGAAAGAAGACATTTGAAATTTTTGTACCTAGTTAAGTAATGAGGTAGCCTAACAGTAAATGTGACGTAGCTTCAATAATTTAACAATTTCATATCTCCAATTCAAGGAGCATGGATGTCGTGACAGTTTAAAATTTTTAAACAATAACAAATAATAGTTGATTGCCTAATTCTTTTTGTATTAATCTATTATGCATTTTATATTGAGGTCTTAAATAAATGAAACTAATAAATTCAAAAAACAAGATCGTCTATACAAGGCTAGAGACTTATGTGCATGGTTTGAGGATTTAATATATTTTAAAAAATGTATTTTGATCATTTTACCAGGATCTGAATATTTGACATGGTCTATGGCTAATATTTTAAAATTTATTAAGATGATGTAATTATCATTAATCGATCGATTGACTTCTCAAACGTACGAATCATGACAAGTAATGAAATGCATATATGAGTCTGGATATTGTTTCCATAGAGATTAAGCATTGACTATCAATTTTTTTTTTTTTTCTAATATAGCTTCAATCAAATTAATGGTTAATCTATTAAAAAATTCAAGATTCTCACTAATTTAACTGGTAAGGACATATGGATTAATTGGTTAGGAAATCCGAATTCACCCATGTCAATCTATATTCATTCAATCCAATATCATTTAAGCCCTTTTCCATATGCATTAACAATCAAGTTATTCAATTTAAATAGAAATCTCTCTCAATCTAATCATTTTCAGGTGCCTAGATTTATTATTTCTCAATGTAAATTCATACACATATAAAAGCATTTAATTTTAAGAATTCAATCATGATTGTATTACATATAATCATCTATCGGTCCTTTATAACACCCATGTTGCTTATTGCATGAATTAGACAAATATATCTCTTCTTGGTTTCAATATTGTCCGTAAAACAAATAATGGTGATCTAGCAATTGATTATAATTAACCAGACAAGAAGTAATAAACAGATAATCAAGGTTGTAAGAAATCAATAAAATTAAATAAAAATTAAAACTAAACTACATCATTGATCCTCGTAACCAACTATTTAAATCTCCAGGGTAATTGTGTTCTTCAACTTTCAAATTCGAAATCGAGATACAAATTTTTACGATTCAAAGTATTTTTAATGTGTAATTATGCCTCAATATTGTATCTATGGCCTTCCCCAATTTCGAATGGAAGATTTCATATTTATAGACCTAAATTAGGTCTAAAATAAAATTTCAAAAGGCTTGGGAACCATAATCTTAGGCTATTTAGGATATATCAAATTGCTGAAATTTAATATTTCCTTGTGCAATTCATATGTGTTTCCTCTTTTTGTTGAGAATAAGGAATAAATATTGTAACTATGGTCTTTCAACTTCAAGCGTTACTTATTGGTCCTTAACTTCCACGGTATGTCCAATTTTAATCTCTTTTGCTCAATTATTGTTCTTTATCATCCACTCTCCTCAAATACTGTTTTTTTTTTTTTTTCATTTTCCAAAAAATCGAAAACACAAAAATTTAAGTATCTAGTTCATAAAATTACTCCCAAAAAATATTTCTGATGGCCGAGATAAGTGTAATATTTACACTTATCATTAATATATAGCTTTAGTAATTTCAATTAGACTTGGATTGTAATCTCATTCTTTTAGTAGAATAGATTACAATTAATAAATTATCTTGACCGGTGAAGAGTTGACAATGCCAATATTAATTTATTGAAGTTTAGTTTAATTAAGTCCAATGTGGTTCCTTCGGTCATTTTATAATAAGAACTGAAATAAATTATAAAGGTTATAATTTATTAATAACCAGCACTGTTAATTAAATAAATAAATCGGACATGTAATGCATGTGGCATTCATGTATGAAATCTTGATTTGGATTAGAACTAAAAGGGTCTTTTTAGGTTATGAACAATTTTTTTACCAAAGCAAAAGGACGAGTTCTTTGAGGATACAAACGTGTTCTTATTCAAGGCATGTCCAAATTATAAATAGGCAAATATATTGTGATTTAATTGTAGGTAATTTTTGTTGTGCCTAGACACATAATTTTTCTACAATATTGAGTTGAAAAACGCCAGAGAAGGTCAATTGGTATATTCTTGATGATGCGCAATTTAATTAAAACTCGATTTTTTCCACAGTTGGTACTAGAGCCTTGTTTTCACATTACTAGGAGCATTAGAAATTAAATAAGTTTATAGGCTTGGAATATTGGTGGTGATTTTGTAGTGTTTTATCAAGTCATGTTACAAAGGGAAAGGGGTGGATTAAAGCTCCATGTTTCTCCCCTTGATTCGAAGGACAAAAGCTGTAACTTTTATTTGGACAACAGAATTTGTTATGCAATTGAACTAGGATTTAAGTTTGTTGTTTAGTTAGAATTTATTATTAATTAATTTAGAAAAATCATTCATTTTTCAACGTGATATGCGAGTATTGTATATTTAATACAGTTGAACTAATTAATTAGTCATTATCTACATAATGTAGTGCTGAATAATCGACCTCTAATTGGTGGAATTTCAGACTCAGTATACCAATCTCAACCTTATCAATACACCCAAACAATCACGACCCAAAACCTTAAACATCTTCTACACTCTGGTTGCTCAAGATTTGTACCTACTTAGGACGTAAAAATGACGGTGTTTGTAGCCACAAAGGCCAAAGAAGAACAAAAAGACACGGCCAAGGAGAAGCATAAAGCAAAAGAGGCAGACTCGTTTTTCTCTCGAAACACAAGACAAGGCTAACACGTGAATGACAAAAGACAAAGATGACTAACTTATATAGGTTAGGTTAGGGCACTGAGATGGGCCAAGCCCAATACAAATACGACAAGTGGGCCAACATACAAAAGCCATCCAATGAGTGTAGAAACCGGGGCATGAGCAACACTAATTAATTAGGTTGTTTCCAATGACCCAAATAGTCTTAGGGTCGGGTCATCAATTTTGGGTGTAGATATTTATTTTATTCAACATTGATTTAACATCATCGCCTGGATTATTAGGTATGAAAACCTAACAATCTACACCTTGATGCCCAATAATCCGCAAGCAAACAAAACACAAAGTTTGTACATGCACAATCAAGGTAATCCAATAAAATTGGTATCACAGACCTTACTTTGTGTTTCGAACCTAAAACACATACCATACCTGCTTTATGTACTCACCAGGGCTAATGCCCAAAAAACACCAAAGTAGGAACATGTATTCACAATGAACAAATAATCACGCGATGAAGATATTATATAGGATAGTATACAGATCTTTTCAAAATCTCATTCACAAAGAGCCAAAGATTAACACCAAGTTAATCATCACATGGTTAAACACATATGCAACAAATGCATAAATGACCCCACGAAAGATCTCATCCTATCCCATTTCATGTTACTCTTACCTCGAGAACACGTATCTCTCCTCATCACCCACCATGCTCACTAGATAATCACTCAATTCATATATAACTAGCAAGTCACCTCATCACTTCTCCCAACCTATGTGGATAATGGGTCTCCACCTTATCGAAGTGATAGAAATATCTCTCTCACACTCCACCTATACAGGATCTCTTTCACGGATAAAGAATTCTAGAAACTTGATCACATCTTCGCTCGTGATCCAAATGTCACACTTCACATCCCCGGTACAAACCATAACGTACCCCTAGGCATCTATACTCCACCTTACCAAAAGACATACAACTCATTGTTAATGCATCCTTACCCACTATGCTTGCAAACAATCACATTACTTCAAATTTATGCAAACACATTTATAAAGCAGATTAAAATGCAACATATAATCATGTAAAAGAATTAGGCAATTATACACATGTAGAAAAGATCACACACAGATGCATATGCAGTAACTAGGTTTACTCAATAAACCTCACTAGGGTCATAACTCGATCCCTCAACCACATTCGTCTCACCTCTCATATTACCCTTCTACTTATCCTTCTTCTTGGGACAGTCCCTAATAAAGTGTTCAGACTTACTACAACTATAACACCATTTACCACTAGACTTGTCCCGTCCATTGTCCTTCTTCTTACTACTTTTATCACTCGAGTCACTACTCGAATCACCACTATTTTGAGCTCTACTCAAATTCATTTGCTTAAACATTATCCTACTCTTTATCATGTGTAACTCACCACTCCTCTTATCTTCATTTTCACCCTTAATTTTCATTTCCTTACTGCTAAGTGAGTCTATGATAATCTCGGGTATTAGAGTGTCCCTACCGTACTTAATTGCATTATTAACCTCTCTATATGAAACATGCATGGAATCAAGTAAAATAATTGCTTTAATTGTTTCAAACACCTTTTTATCACAGTTAACAATGTCTTGAACAAGTTTGTTAAAAGTATCCAGATTGTTGTCAAGATCCTTTGAAGGATCCATTTTAAAATTGAAAAATCTTTCAAGCAAGTACAGCTTATTAGGAATGGACTTAAGTAAATATAAATCTTCCAAAATTTTCCAAAGTTTTTTTGTAGAATCCAGTTTCTCAAATTTTCTTAAAATAGTGTCAGATAAATGTAAGATAATTGAAGTGTAAACAAGTTCATCGTATTCCTCTTTTTGAGTTTCGATCAAATTTGCGGAATATTTGCCATCTATGGCCTTTGAAACTTTTTGTTGAACTAAAATACCCTTCATTTTTTTTGTCAAATTGAAAAATTCCCTTTCCCATTACATTTTTGGAAAAACAGAACAACTAAATGCACAGATAGGTCACACAAAGTAATCTTAAGGTCATAATATACACTGTTCTAGATTTTCAAGATTTCGTAAGATTCACGATCTTAGATCAAGAGAATTTTCAAACGGGTCAAGTCCAGGTATTCTAACAGGATAATCAATGCAACAGTATGTTAACAAAAATACAAATTCTCACGCAAGTCACACGCAGTGACAATATGACAATTACGTCAAAAAATCAATTACCAACTTGCAATCAACTTCAACACTTCAAATAGGGCGGATAATTCCTAAATTTTCTAGCACAAGCAATGATTTCCAAGCATTGACAATCCCCAATCCTAATGATCACCCCCACATGATGATCTGCTAGTGCGATAATATAAAGGTTCCAGCCAATTTACTAGAGCGGACCTATCTGAGTCCGTCAATTATGAGATATATGAATCTGCTATTTTAGGGCCACCACTATTCACCCTAAAGTTTAGCAAATGTGCCAACAGGAATGTCTAGCAACCAATAGACGAGTGCCCAGGATAAAACCATCCAACTTTTCTGTATATTTTGAAACTAAAATCTAACAAGACAAAATCGTTAGAGAACAAATCAAAAAAATTCTATCGGAAGAAGTCATTGTCGGAGGAAGCCATACTCCCCTCCACACCCGGTCGTCGGAAAGCGTACGCGCCGTCGTCGTCGGCCATTGTCACCCACACGCGCCGGCTACCTAGCACCTCCTCCACCCGCAGATCACGAATTTGACTTCTGTTTCACCAAAAGACGTCTAGATTGACCAAAAATTGAGGTTGCAGGTTCTGCCCTTTTTGACAAAATTCGCACAGTTTTGATCTGGACAGTTTTTGCCTCATTTCTGATCAGAAATTCCATCCCAACCTCGCTTTAATACCAAATATTGAATAATCGACCTCCTATTGGTGGAATTCTGAACTCAGTATACTAATATCAACCTTATCAATACACCCAAGCAATCACGATCCAAAACCTTAAACCTCTTTTACGTTCTGGTTACTCAAGATTTGTATTCATTTAGGACACAAAAATGATGGTGTCTGCAACCACAAAGGCGGTGCAATAAAGGCCAGAGAAGAACAAGAAGATACGGCTAAAGAGAAGCACAAAGCAAAGGAGGCAGACTCATTTTTCTCTCAAAACACATGATAAGGCAAACACGCAAATGACAAAAGAGAGAGATGGCCAACTTATATAGGTTAGGTTAGGGCATAGAGATGGACCAAGCCTAATACAAATACGACAAGTGGGCCAACATACAAAAGACATCCAATGAGTGTAGAAACTGGGCCATGAGCACACTAATTAATTAGGTTGCTCCAATGGCCCAAATAGTCTTAGGGTTGGGTCATTAATCTTGGGTGTCGATATTTATTTTATCCAACATCGGTTTAACATCATCGCCCAGATTATTGGATATCGAAATCCAACATCTAGGATAATAACTAATAGGTTTTGATACAATCCTAATCCTAATCAAACTACCCTAAGTTACTTATAAATACCAACGCTATGCATATATATGTGCCACAAATTATCCAGTAGCCACTCTCTCTCCCCTCTCTATATTTCTCTCTATATTGTTAAGTCTTTGAATTTTGCAATAAAGAATCTTGCTTTCTACAAAATCTCCACATTTACCTTGGAAAATGTGAAATACATAGTGCTAGGTTTTACCACATCTTTTCAAATATGTTGTTATCTAGTTCAAGACTCCTTGGGAGAAATCATGATACATTTTAAGACCTACCTACGGTATTTGTTAGCCTTCATGATATTTTGTAGCGCTTGTTAGAATTATCATTTGTCATGATATGATAATTCTCATTTCAAATTGGTAAGATAATTCATGCATAATTTCATGTTTCATTTTAATGTGGAGTACTACGCATCTCATTGAGCATGTTAATTATACTCGTTCCTTGTTCATAAATTTCATGCAAAAGTTAGCATGCTAGACAACGGTGGATGAATATATTATTGGACCAATGGATCATCGCCATAGAAGTACTTCAATTTTTAGGAACATTAGAATTTTTAATAGCATTTGGTTATTTTTTTGACTCAATTGTGAGTAACATTATTATTCCAGTTAGTCCCATTTCCATCACATGTTAAAAACTAGTTTTTATCAATATTTTGATTCTTGATATGATTCCAAAATGTTCCGCATATATTAATATTTTTTTATTTAGTTGTCAATTTTATTGTATTTCTTGTTATATTAAAATTATTTGTTTTAAGCACTTCAATAAATTAACGTTTGGCAACACGCGGAGTTGTTCAATTTTGGGGCTTTACAGTCAAAGGGGTTAAAATGGCCTTTGTAATTAACTAAATGCTCAATATTAAATGTAGAATGCTAGCCAAAATGTGATAACAGATTAATAACAAATGCATTTGGACCAAAACGCTTTAAAATTTTAAAAAGACCAGCACTATGGGCTTGCAACTTGGAGGCAGGTCTAGATAGACACCTTTCCAATCTAATTCAGATTATAACATAATTTTCAATATTAAATTCAACATGTCTTGTAAATCAGCTCGAAGTTTATATAGTGCATTACTTGATTCAAGTTGTTTATTGATCTGAATATGCAAGTTATGAACATGTTGTACAAATGCCACAACTGAAAACCCTTGAGTAAAATGGTCTGGTGGAAAGGAAGAACAAGTCTTTGCAAGAGATGGCCAGGATGATGTTGAACAGTGTTAAATTGTGGGCTGAGACTATTAATACTTATGTTCTAAATCGTGTGTCTTTAAGTGCAAGTACCTTGAAAACTCCTTATGAGATTTGGAAAAGAAGGAAACCTAATCTCAAATATTTCCATACATTTGGAAGCAAGTGCTATGTAACAAAGGATAGGGAACACTTGGGAAAGTTTAATCCTAGAAGTGACGAGGGAGTATTCATTGGCTATTTTGAAAATAGTCGAGTATATAGGATCTACAACATACGGACTCAAAACATTATTGAGTCTATTAATGTTTGAATTGTTAATACTAATGACTTTTCTTCTTATCCGTACGAACCTAAGATTCATAATTTGGGAGAACATATTGAATATGATCAGAACATTCGCAAAATGGTGAGGCATATTCAGGGAGTAATAGTCCGACAGAATTGCCAGTGCCAAGTTATGAGAATCCTGTACCGAATACCGGAGGTGTTTGACCTAGTGGAGGAAGATCATGAGCTGCAGAACAAAAGACAGCCCCCTGTCGGGATACAAAAGGGCTTATCTACTAGATAACATTCTTTAAGACATTGAAGATGAAATAATAATCAGAAGGAAACTTGCCACAAAACTTGGGAATGTGTGTTATATTGATATATTGGGATACATTTGAAGGTCATCTCTACATGGGTAATAATCTCATCTCTTAGCTAAGTAAGAAACAAAACTCTATTACCGTGTTTTGTGATAATGCTAGTGCAATTAGTATCTCTAAGAATTATATTCAACATTCTAAAACTAAGCTCGAAGACATTAGGTGTCATATCATCAGGGGCTTAGTTGAAAGGAATGTAATTGTCTTAGAATGCATAAATGCTTAAGGGCAACTGGTGTATTTTCTTTTCAAAGCTTTAAATACTGTTAAATTTGAAACTGTGCGAAAAGTCGTGGGAATATGCATGCTGCATTAGATCAAATAGATGTACATCTTTTATTATTTTAATTTGTGTGTTCACTTTGTGTGTAGGCATATTGCATTTATTTATATAAAGACAAAAAAGTTGTGAAAGATAAAAAAAAAAAAGAAAAAAAGAAAAAATCGAGCTTTTTCTCGCAATTGTCACATGATGTGTATTTCTGATTGGTTTGAAATTATGGAGATAAATTTGGAATATCCAATCACTGCGATGTGCTCACTTCAACTTATTGTAAAATATTGTAATATAATTAAGTACATCATTAGGACATTGTGATTACATTGTTGTAACAATTTATTGACTATGCGCTATCTTAAAGTGACATGTGTTTGAGTGCAAACCTACAGTCAGTATCTATGTCTCTCTACACCATAATATGTCATTGTATAAACAGAGAATTTCATTCGATGAGAGAGCTATCACCATAGACAAGTGAGTCCTCGATAATGAACATAAATTATGAAAGAAAAGCTACCCCTATGTCTGTGCGAAAGTCCATGAATTGAAAAGACTATGAATTAAAAGAATATATAAAAAATCATCACATGAAAATATAAGAGAAAATAAAAATATATATATATATAGATGAGGTGTGCATAAAAATGTCATCACGAAATTCTGATTGATTGGCATATTCTTGAGTCTTGACTGGAACAAATAGGGAACGGAACTTGATGATTGTTATTGATAACTTTATTCTCACTGATATTTATTTTAACATACCAACTATGAGTCCAAGACTAAATAGAAGACTGCATATAAAAAGTACGTCAAATCCAATGCAATGTCCAGCTCCTAAATTTCAACTTCCATGTCGTATGTACTGCAATAGAAACATCATAACATGGACATTGC